>NC_067479.1:52021997-52104497 GCF_947179515.1 Apodemus sylvaticus | reverse complement strand
TGTTCTCCAACCCCTTATGAGTAATCGAATGAATGCAGATGAGGAGTCGTTCCCAGACTTAGTAGTTTTCAGGAGTTCGGTGGACAGGCACTGTGAAAGAGAACACAAAATTTGAAAGGGCCCCTGGACCCTCAAACTTTTGCAGACTGTAAACAGAAACTAGCTGTCCAAGAAGATGAAGGGAACCTGGAGAGAGGCAGCAGGCATCATGGAGAGCGAGTCTCAGGTCTCAAGTCCTGGCAGAGAATCGCACTTGTACCAAGTGCACTTCAGAACTGCTCTGGGCTGCGACTTCCTTGTGCGCCCTTCTCCGCCCTGGTGAACAGCTGCGTCTCTTCAGCATTGCCTGACATGCTCACGGCTGTATGCCGGGCTGGGGAGCGGGTGAATGGCTTACCACCATACTCCAAGGTGTCAGGACTGGGAGAATCTGTGCTCAAGGAGCAGCAAGGAGACTTGGCTACACTGAGGCAGATGGTGAGATTGTGGAATTTGAGTTGGCTTTGGGGAAGTAATCAGATGACAGTTGTGGGGGACACCTAGAGAAAAGGAGACTGTTTTGACTGTGTTTCGCAGGAGAGTATGACTCATAAGCTGTGCTGTGGGCTGTGGAGGCCAGCCTCTGATATGACCCCCGTTCTCCCTGTCTCCTGATGTCTAACTTTTCTCTGCTCTTCTCCCTCACTGTATTGTAAACTTGCTAAGGATGAGTGGGTTCAGAGACCCTGGCACCCTGGCACCCTGGCACCCACCTGAGACTGTAAGGGTCTCCTTGTTCCCTACGAGATTCCTGGCCTGGAACATGTGACTACACTCACCATTTTGGACATGTAGATCAGAACAGAGTTCTCCATGCTAATGAGGTATCTAGACCAATAAACTTCCCTTCCTACACATTCCTTTCTGCAAAAGGTATTTAATCTCTGGTCCACCCCGAGGTGGTACGCACCCATTTTCCACAATGAACAATCAATAAACAGTTTAGAACCAAGGACTGTCTCTTTCATCAAGAACCACCACGGGAACATGAAGGCCTCAGCCTATAGAGCCAAAGCCTACGCCTTCCCCAGAAAGCCCCTCAGCACTCCCAGCCAATCGCTACTAAGCTAAAGGACCTTTGCTGATAGCTCAGCTGGAGTTCTCTATTTTCCTATCCCAACCCCCACTCCCCTGAATGTGATCCTCACCCCGCAGGCCCACTCCATTCCCAACACCCCCAATGTCCAGGAGTTTGGGACACCCCCACCCCTCCCCGGCCTCCTCAAAGGCCTGCGGGAGGTGGGGGTGGGTGGGGAGGAAGGCCCTTCATTCCCCACACCATGCTATTTCCAGCAGCAGCTGGATGCCCAGGGGACCCCGGCTTCTGCCTTAGCCTATGCCAGTTTCTCCCTCAGGCTGAGGCCCACATCTTAAGCGTCATTAGCCACACCCCTGAGTGGTGTATCAGCGCTTCCCCAGAGCCCAGCACCTTACAGCAGGGCAGGGTAAATGCAGCCAATCTTGTGTTCAGGGTTTCATCTGCGTGGCAGTGTTCCCACACCTCAGTGGTGGGTGAAACCCGGAACCACACTGTGCTAGAGCTGGTCATTCCTAAGGATCCCAGCAATGACTTCCCATTGTGTCTAGTTGGGGGCAGTGTGTGTGTGTGTGTGTGTGTGTGTGTGTGTGTGTGTGTAAGAGCCAGGACTAGAGGGAGGCAAGGAAGAAAATGCTGTAGGACTGGGGGATAACTCAGTTGCTATCCAAGTCCAGAGTCCTGAGTTCAGATCTAAGCACTGAGGAAACTGAGGTAAAAGGATTCTCCCTGGGACTCTCTCACAAGCCAGCCTAGCCAGACTGGTGAGTTCCATGGTAACTGAGAGATTCTGTCTCAAAAAGTATGGTGGGGAGTGATCCAGGAAGGCATGTGCCTGTGTACACCACACATGTGGACATATGTGTTCACACACACAAGTTGGAGGTCTTTGATCTCTGGCTTCTCCTACAGCTATACGTTTGGAAGTGGTGGGATTCGTTTCCCTAAGTCCACATCTGCTTCTCCCACTAATGGTCTGAGCCCCTGCATGGTCTTCCCTTAGCCCCAGGCTAGCAGCCCGCCTTCCTTATCCTGTATCCTTACACCTCAGAATGAAGCCCCTTCATAAAACTGGGTACACTTTCCTTAGTCTGGTGGTTTGTATATGCTTAGCACTATTTGGAGGTGTGACCTTGTTGGAGTAGGTGTGTCACTGTGGGCGTGGGCTTTAAGACCCTCATCCTAGCTGCCTGGAAGTCAGTATTCTCCTAGCAGCCTTAAGATGAAGATGTAGAACTCTCAGCTCCTCCTGCACCATGCCGGCCTCGATGCTGCCATGCCCCTGCCTTGATGATAATGAACCGGACCTCTGAACCACCCCCAGTTAAATGTTCTTATAAGAGTTGCCTTGGTCATGGTGTCTTTTCACGGCAATAGAACCCTAACTAAGACACCAGGATACTCATCACCCCCTCCAGACTGCCCTTTGAGCTGAGACGTGTCCCTGAGGTTCATGCATTCCCTTTGCACCTTTCATATACTTTTCACCAATCCTCTTAAGTTCCAGGCCAGCAGTAACTTCTAGGGGGCCTGCCCAACGCTCACGCCTACACCTAAACAAGGGTCTCCTGCCTTGTTTCTTCATTCTAGGAAAACGTTTAGTTGATAAATTAGTTCTCATGTTTAAAGCCAAAGGAAAACACTCCCTGCTCCTCAAGGCCAGGAGGCAGGAGACATTCCCTCTGACTCCCAGGGGGGTCACTAGTCTATTTAGGTCTACAATGGATAACACAAGGAAGGCCTATCCACTCAGGAGCCTGCCCTCCGTGTATCCATGTAAATGCTAAATTCATAGAAAACTGCCTTCAGAGAAACACCCAGAATTGGTTAAATGTTTTGTCCCCCTGGCCCATGTCCTAAGCCAAATAGGCACATAAAATTACACACCCGGGTGCCCAAGAATGTGTGCCCACTACATGTTGGCTCTTCCTGAGTCCCAGAGTGAAATGTCACTAATATGGAATGCTCGCTGAGTGGATGATGGTGCAGGCCCTGGGCAGAAGATCCGCTCTTCAGCAATGCCCACTCCTTCCGGCATCCAGACCCTCATATATTACCTGACCTTGAAGGTTTATGCTTCAGTGTGAGCCTACCTTGACTCCTGTAGTCCTTTTAGAATAGGCTAACAGACCCCCGGCTTCTACCAACCCCAAAGCTAAGCATATCATCTGACAGTATCTAAGGCCTATAGCAGAGGTTTTCTCACTCTGGCCTAACCCGCCTACCCAACGTCTCCAGAAGTGTGTTTGAAAAGTGCTTTGATTTATAACTTTGCTCTATAACTATAAAAAATGTCATGGAACTGGCACCATGTGGGAACGTGGGATTTGAGCTAACCAGAAGCTGTGTTCCTGGGCCGTGGTCATGCATCTTGGGCTCTATAAGAAAACCTCTTATTCTCTTTGAGGTCAGAGCTGGGTTTCTGTGTTGATGCCTCATAGACTGGCCAGAGGCCGCTTCACTCTTTAGACAGCTCTTAGCAGCAAGCTTGGCTTCCACAGACATTTCTTGTTTCTGCTAAATCAGTAGTTGGCAACCCCCAGCCAAGGTCTGAATCATCCTCTTGGCCTATTTTTGCCTCTGGACTATGGCCAGCCTTGCACTTCTGAAGACCGTGGCTACTTTCCTAAGGTGGCGCCGTCGAGTGGCTGCTAAGGAGACTGTTCAGGCCCCCAGAGCCTAGAAAATGCACTGTCCTGTGCTTCCTAGAAAAGCTGGCCAGTTTGAATGAAGCCCCATGGGGCAGATGAGATTGTCATCATTGTTTTCACAATGCGTAATCCAAATCGAGGTAACGCAAAGCTCTGCTGACTGACGCATCTCTCTCATGCCAGGTTGCAGGAGTAAAGGGGGTGAGGGAGGGGTGATGGGGATTTTCACAGGACAGTCAGAGCAAAGGGCAGTGCTGTAAACTTTCTGTTCAGGTAGTTTCACAGTGTGGCCTGGACCCACGCACCAGAGTGAGCATGACTTGGGTCTTTGCAGGAAATGCTAACCCCTGGTCACCATCCCTTAGCTCTACAATATGAAAACTCTGAGAAAACATCCGTGTATCCCCAAGTATTCCAGGGAAGTCTGAGGCCCTAACAGTGGGAAAATCACTACCCAATGCATCCTCCAACAAGCCTAGAGTCCCTTTCCTTAAAGTCGTCAGCTTCAGTACCTTAAAGGAGACTTGGGGGAAGGCATGGGTGAATCTTAGTGGTTTAGAACATCCAAACACAGGAAACAGTGGTGTGGCGGATGCTCTTCCTCCCTGGAGTGAGGGGTAGCCACTGGAGACGTGTCCTCAGAAGGTGCCTTTTAGGCTCGATGACCTGTCTTGGAGAGCAAGACAAGGGGGAAAACCTTTCCCTGAGACCTGGCAACAGCCTGCACTGGACCCACAAATCGGACTGTTGACTGAGCACAGGCTTCAGAGTTTGGGGTGCTGGGTGAAAGCTGGGTTTTTTTCAGAGTGGGGATTTTAACCTTGTTCCAAAAGCAATCAAAACGCTCGCAAGCTGTTGCTACACATTCAAGGCAAGCAGGTAGAAAAGGTCTTGTGAGCAGGAGGCCTGGAGCCAGTCTTTAGGGCGTGGCCTTCAGCTGTCAGGATCCCTCCCTCTACCAGCTCAGCGCCTCACCTCACAGCCTGCTGCCTGCTCCACCCACTCCCTGCGTAGAGCGAGTCAGTTTACTGACTGCTGGGCTCCATCCAGAGGCTCTCTCTTTTCCCATTCACCTGGGGGAGGTTAGGGTGGCTAAGGCTGGGACAGCGCACAGGGGACTCTGCTGCTGATCTTGAAAAACCCAGTGTCCTTGGATCTCCAAGCAGGAAAGTTTAGTGTTGTGAAGGATCCTTGGGGGAGGGGAAACAAGAAGAGACAGACATACGATGTGGGCAAAACTGTGAAGATAGTCTTGGAATGAATGAGTGAATGGAATGAATGAATGAATGAATGAACGAATGAATGACCTGGATAAAGTGAGGCCCATTAGGACGGGAGGACAGGGAGGCTGACCAGCAGGTCACATCCGGGTCACTGTGTCACACAACCCCAGGAGCCAGGTAAGGCTGTGTCTGTGAATGTTTCTCCTAGATTGTGCAGTGCTTACTCAAAGAGCAACTCTGAGAAGTACTAGTTTGGCTTATAATGTTCCAGAAATAGACCTGGAAAATGAATGCTTAATTCAAACATAAGACTCCCCCCCCTCCCTGTTTGTGTGTGTGTGTGTGTGTGTGTGTGTGTGTATGAAAAATGCAGAATAAAATGAAAGCAAGGCGAGCACCCAGGCTTTTTGTGCAGGTTTGCATTATTAATGGCCGAGGCCCAGCCTTGGAGCCAGCGATCTAATAGAGGCTTTAAGAAGGCATTTTGCATAAGCAGGTCAAAGGCGAGGGGCAGCAAAAATGCCAGTTTGAGACCGGGGTTTCTCCCTGGCGCCTGTGGTTCTTCTCTTCTTTAGCTGGATGGAGCCCGGGTGTTCCCATCCCCCCCCCACCTCCATGTCAACACTCTCAGTCAATTTCCTTCCAATACCCTCAAAAACAAGATGCTATCGGCTGTAGTCAATTTCACGTAGGTTTGTAAGGAAATGAGACCCTGGACTTACTGGAAATGCTGCAGATGGTGCTTCTCAGACTTCAGTGGACTCAGAATCCCAAGAGGACTTGAGAACACAGATAGCCCAACCCCCAGAGCTTCAGGTGTTTGTCTCCCACTCCCACTCTAACACACACACACACACACACACACACACACACACACACATGTTGAACTTGCTTGAACTTGCTCCTGCCTGTACTTCCTGTGTTGGCATTACAGGTATACACCACCTGATGTGGCTCAGCAGTTTTGTGTCCAATAATCTCCCAGGTCATGCTGGTGATCTGTCTCCGGGGTCACAGGTGAGAGCTATTAGACCGAAGGTCACTTTGGGTCCAGATTGTCTATGTGTGGGTCTGTCCTCACCTTACCTTACTCTCTCAGGGACCCTGAACAAGTCACTTGTATTAGTTGACTAGTGTTGCCATAGTGAAATATTTGAAGCAATTACCTCTTAAGAAGAAAACGCTTCTATTGTTCATAGCTTTGGAAGCTCAAAGGCATGGTGTCTACAGTGGTTTTGAGAGGCCAAATCTTTTAAGTTCAGACTCCATATTAGAAAGGCTGACCTAAGTTTAAGCTCAGGTAAACTAACAGGTTAGTACCTAGCATTAGCTTCCAAGTTGCCTCCAACAAAACCCGAGCCTAGCTCCAGTCTCTAGGCTAATCCCCAACATCAGCATCTCTAGGTTACAGCCTCAACAAGACCACCATCTCTAGGTTATTCCCCCAACAAACCTACAGCCCAGGTTACAAGCCCACCCCCTGTCTAGCAACCACCAATGCAGAGGGGAGCAGAAATTAAGCTTATGATATGATTCCCAGCACCAGCCAATTATGTTAAAGGCCACAGTAGCTTTCCAATTAGATGTTTGCACACACACACACACACTCTCTGATTGCTGCTTACCATAAAGCCTTGTCCCAGTAGACATTCAGGGCTCCCCCAACAACCAAAACTATCCTGTGTGATAGTTGGGGGTGGGTGGGGCCTGAGCTAGCTGAAATAGAATAAAGACCCTGCTGTGAGTTGCATGTGTGGTTTTGGGGGGACCACTAACATTTCCCTGCCACTATCGTTTTAGGTCTGGTGAGGGCTGCAGAGAGAAAAGCAGAGAAGAGAAAGAGAAGGAAGAGAGGAGGAAAGAAAGAGAAAGATGAGAAAGAGAAGACCAGCCAGGAAAAAAGGAGAAAAGAGGGAAGGGAAGAAGAGAAAGGAGAGACTGGGGCAAAGGGAACTTAAGTAAAATACGGTATTCCCTCTGAAGCCACGCCCCACGAATAAGACCTCACTACATTGAGGTTCAACCACCTCCCCATAGCAACACTCCGGGATTTAGCATGTAACGTTGGGGGACCCTCAGTATTCAAACCTTGTTACCCAAACTCCGTACTTATCAGCATCTAGAAAATGAGGTTTTGCTGAGATTAAATCAATTAATAAAACACATATAGTTCAATCCGCGGAACCCAGTGAACGCGTCCTTGCCTTTCCTACTTCACCTTTGAAGCAGAGGAAGAATCTAGCAAAGTACAGTGATGGGAGTCAGAGAGGAGTGGGCGGGGCAGGCAGGGGCTCTGCCTGTCTGTGCTGGCTGCTGTCTGTGGACTGTGATCCTCCAGTCCAGTTCTAGTCTGCTCATTTTCTACCATGCCGCTTCGATCCCAGCAGTCGAGGTCAGGAGGCATAAACACAATCGGCCCCTGCAGCGCTCCGTCCTGCCACTTTCCGGCATGATGCTCGCCCGCACCTCACCCAGGCTCGGGCTTTATTTTTGCTAGAGCTCCTGGTCTCTTTCAGGAAACAGAGGGTAGATACTCTTCCTACCACACAAGTCTCCGGCTTCTTCTGCTTTCAGATCTGGGCGTCTCCCCGCCACCCCCATGTTAAAACAACCACAGTATCAGCGACCCAGAGACCAGGTAGAGGGGGCGGAGTCTCAAGCCTCAGCTTCCACAGAGTTTCCAGACAGGGTGAGACCACGAACACACCTGTAATCCAGGCAGCCAAGCTGAGACTCATGTCTGGTGTTTGGGACACGTTGGGGTGAACACAAGTGACAGACGTGCTGTCTAGGAGAGGACCCCAGAGACACAAGGTCATGAAAGACCATCCTGCTAAGGTGAGGACGTAAGGTGGCCATTGTCTCCACTGTCTTCTCCCTCCTGTCTTGCTTAGATGGATGTCCACCTGACCTCTTCTCTAGAAGCACATTGGTTAGGCTGGTCAGTCAGAGATGGAAGTCTTGAAGGCTCTGTACTCAGGCACTATCTCCCAGCTCTGAGGGCCAGAATGCTGAAACAGGCCTACAACAGTCCCTCTTGCCTTTCATGCTCTAACCACTGGCCTTTCCGTCCATCCCAGAGAAGAGATCATCTTTGCTCTTGTTCCCTTTCTAATCCATTTTCACACCAATAACATCACTGGCGGGGCAGCGGATGCCTACAGCTACAAAGGTTGTCATCATGAATCTCTCTCTGCTCCAGTCAAGTCAAAGCAGGCTTCCAGGCAACTCCGTAAATTGCATCCGGGTGACAGACGCAACGCAAGCATGTCACAAACCTCATAAGCTCAATGATGAGCTGGAGCAGGCTGGAAATTAATATGTCATACACATGTCCCTGGCTTGTCCGTTTTCTGATTTAACCACATTTAGACATTTATCTGCACTAGATAATCTCAGCCACTAAATGGGCCTTTGGGGATCGTAAATGTCTTCAGATAGAGCACTCTGTACTGAGCCCCATGTAGAAGAGACGTTTGTGGGCTCTTGACGATGGGAAAGATGATCAAGGCGGTCCCTGTCCCCAATCTCTCTTTGCTCAAAAGTTCACAACTGAAGGTGTTTAGTTGAAAAATGACTTTGAATATGACTCTGAGTTCAGGAAATATGTTACAAATCAATTACACAGCCCAAAGGGATGGCGGTTGACCAGCATCCAGCTCCCCTCTTCCATCCATTTTCCACAGTTTCCTTCTTTACTATTTCCAGGGTGAGCACCTTCTACGATCCCAGGGCTCCAAGCTGCTAACCCCAGGCCCCAGGCTCCAGTGAATCCATACATGGCATACGTATGGATCTGTATAATACATATGGGATATGTAAGACTAGTCCTTTGAAAGGGGGTCCTTGACTCTCACTGTATGAATGTCCAAAGAAAAAATATCATTGAATTCTCTATTTTAGTTTTATCATTTTAGAACCTTTCTGACCCAAGTCCAGAAAAAGAGGGACACTGGTCAGCCATTCTGGAAGGAGCTTATATAGTCAGTGTGAGGCCATTAACAAGTAGTTAAGATGCTAGTGTGGTGGCACAGGAGTTAGGATGCTTGGGTGGCACAGGAGGTTAGGATGCTTGGGTGGCACAGGAGGTTAGGATGCTAGATTGGCACAGGAGGTTAGGATGCTTGGGTGGCACAGGAGGTTAGGATGCTAGGGTGGCACAGGAGGTTAGGAGGCTAGGGTAGCACAGGAGTTAGGATGCTAGGGTAGCACAGGAGTTAGGATGCTTGGGTAGCACAGGAGTTAGGATGCTAGGGTGGTACAGGAGTTAGGATGCTTGGGTGGCACAGGAGTTAGGATGCTAGGGTGGCACAGGAGTTAGGATGCTAGGGTGGCACAGGAGTTTAGGATGCTAGGGTGGCACAAGAGGTTAGGATGCTAGGGTAGCACAGGAGATTAAGATGCGGCACACTTCTGGGCATACTGAGAGGTATTTCTGGAGATACTTAGGTCTTGAGAGCTCAGCCTAACCAATGAACAGTCTGTTGATGGATTCCTAATAGGATGGCATTATTGGGAGCTGAGGAAAAGTAGGAAGTAGGTCACTGGCAACGTGACCTTGGAAGCTGTATCTTGCATGGTATCTTCCTGCAGCACCCTTTCACTGCTTCCTGTTCACCAGGTTGTTAGGAACTGTTTCTACCACACAGTCCTGCCACCGTGCTGTTTTGCCCAAGCACATGGGAACCAAGAAACCATTGACCGACTCCTCGGAAACTGTAAGCCAAAATGAATCTCTCTTCTCTGAGTTGCTTTTCTCAGGGATTTGGTCAGAGGGACTGTCTTTTGGGGGGAGGCTGCAGTGAACTTTATTGATGGTATTCAGAGAGTAGGGAGGGCTTCCTAGCCCCCCCCCCACCGTTATTATGGAGTCTGGGATGGAAATTGTGAGGGAGATGCTCAATGTTGGGGGCCAAGTTGGGACAGAGACTCCCCAGCGACTCCCCAGCCACCGAGGCCTCTCTCTTGCTCTCAGTGTCCCTGTTGGGGTGGGCGGTCCAGGGCTTCTTATTCCTTGGAGGCCATGAAGGCCATGAGGTTTACCACCCTGTTGCTGTAGCCCTGTTCAATGTTATACCAGGAAATGAGCTTTACAAAGTTGTCATTGAGAGCAATGCCAGCCCCAGCGTCAAAGGTGGAAGAGTGGGGGTTGCTGTTGAAGTCGCAGGAGACAACCTGGTCCTCAGTGTAACCCAGGATGCCCTTCAGTGGGCCCTTAGATGCCTGCTTCACCACCTTCTTGATGTCATTAGACTTGGTGGGTTTCTCCAGACAGCACTTCAGATCCACAACAGATACATTGCAGGTAGGAACACAGATAGCCATGCCAGTGAGCTTCCCATTCAGCTCTGGGATGACCTTGCCCACAGCCTTGGCAACACCAGTGAATGCAGGGATGATGTTCTGGGCAGCCCCACGGCCATCTCTCCACAGCTTCCCAGAGGAGCCACCCACAGTCTTCTGAGTAGCAGTGATGGCATGGACAGTGGTCATGAGCCCTTCCACGACGCCAAAGTTGTCATGGATGACCTTGGCCAGGGGGGCTGAGCAGTTGGTGGTGCAGGATGCATTGCTGATAATCTTGAGTGAGTTGTCCTATTTCTTGTGGTTCACACCCATCACAAACATGGGGGCATCAGCAGAAGGGGCAGAAATGATGACCCTTTTGGCCCCACTCTTCAACTGGGCCCCAGCCTTCTCCATGGTGGTGAAGATGCCAGAAGACTTCACAACATACTCAGTACCAGCATCACTGCATTTGATGTTAGCTGGATCTCACTCCTGGAAGATGATGATGGGCTTCCCGTTGATGACAAGCTTCCCATTCTCAGCCTTGACTGTGCCATTGAACTTGCCATGGGTGGAGTCATACTGGAACATGTAGACCCTGTAGTTGAGGTCAATGAAGGGGTCATTGATGGCAACAATCTCCACTTTGCCAGATGCAGAGCAAAAGGCAGCCCTAGTAACCAGGCACCCAATATAGCCAAATCTGTTCATGCCGACCTTCACCATTTTGTCTACAGGAGGAGGCTGGCACTGCACAAGATGCAGCTGTCTCTGGAACAGGGAGGAGCAGAGAGTCAGAGGGGCTGTCTTAATTTTTCTCTTGCTCTGATGAGAAGACATGAAAATGCAACAAAAATAAATAAGTTAGGGTTTCTTTGGGGGGGTCACAGTGTGCAGGTATAGTCCATCTCGATGGAGAGGCAGCTGGTCACATTGTATCCACAGTCAAGAAAAAGAGTGGTGGCTGCTTGAGCTTAGCTCCTTTTTGCATTGTTATTCTACCTAGCCCTTAGGCTATGGTATAGTGAGCCTCCCAACCCCCCACCCCAATAAACCTAATCAAGATAATTGCTCACAGGCTAGCTCAGAGGTTAAACCTAATCTAAAATACCCCTTGCAAGTGCGCTTTACTGGAGCCTTGTGATTCTGAGAAATACAAGCATAGGGAACAGGTTAGCTTCCTGGGACTCCACTTGGCTTGGACTAAACGCACATTCCTCTTCTAATAATGCTTTTGGCAGCCTCAGACCCTTGCCTACACATCATGTATACACAACCCCACTCCAAACAATGCACTTAGCAACCCCAACCCCGTCAAACTGCATAAACATATCTCTCTCCCTCTCCTTCTCCTTCCCTCCCTCCCCCCCCTCAACAATAGAGCAAATTTCTATTCCCTTATCAAGCTCAGATTTTGTCAAATCCTTGAGAGTGGGATCCAGGCTAGACTGGTTATAGGTGGCTGAGCAACAAAGCAAACTTTATTCTCCTAGTGAACTTTTAGAGAGATGTCCTATTTACTATATTATGCCTATACGTATTTGGGCATGCATATGATTAAAATCAGGTGCATCATGGGAAAAGACATATACAGTAGAAAAGAGGTCATATAGCTTAATCTACTCATTCTCCCCGTTCAATCGAATCACATAAAAGGAAGCCACAAATGATAATCAGGAGCCCTTGGGTGTCCCCACTCACAGGGCCTGTGGTGACTCTTGATGATGTACCTGACCTGCTATATCACACTGCTTTGAATAAAGTATCCTTGCCATTTTGTAGATAGGTGAGTCCTCATTCCAATCCTTTGAATAAGAGGCCAAGGACCAGAGAGTTCCCAAACCAGGCTAGGACCACGTTTAACAATTCAAGGACCTGCCATATTGACAGTGTTGATCACAGGCATGACAGAAGATGCCCCCACAGGACTCATCTATGTGATGCTAGGAAAGGAAAGCTGGTCTAAGGCCTCTGTTAGGTGAGCTTCCCGCTGTAACAGCGCTGAGAGAAAGAGCACACGGTTTCAGAGTTTCCAGCCATGCTTGGTCAACCCTACTGCCTGTGGCAGCACAATGCCTCATGGGAGGAACATATAAAGAAACAAACCAGAAAGTAGAGAGAGAGAGAGAGGACTTCTCAGTAGGCACTGCTTCTTAGCTCTGTATGGCCTCCCACTATAGCCACACCGAGGCCTAAGCTGTTAAGAAATGGGCCTTCGGAGTACAGCTCCAGAGCAGAGCAGCCATACAGTTGATCTTACAGGGCTGAGGTTGCCTGTGAGCCCCTCTGTGACGGTGTGGGTAGATTTTCCTCTGTTAGATCTGCCTTCCTCCACTGTTCTGTTAATGCTACATTTAACATGTAACTCACTCAGTTCATGAGGAAGATTGGGAACTCAACTTAATTCTTCATGCATTATCTACACAATGACCTTTTGAAATTAGTTCTGTTGTTGTCCCCCTTTAAAGATGGTGAAATCGATCTCCTTTCTCCTCTTTTCTTTCTTTTCTCTCTCTCTGTTCCCTTTCTCCCTAATGATGAGTGTGTGTGAGTGTGTGTGTGTGTACACACACGAATGCATGCACGAGTGTGAACATGTCAACACGACACTGTACACATATAGAGAGCCAAGGACAGCTTTCAGGGGTTAAATCTTTGCTTCCACTGTGGGTTCAGGAGATTGAACTCAGGTGTCAGAATTTAGTGACACACATTTTTAGCTGCTGGTCCAGCTCACTGGTCTAAACCAGTCCTGAATGGTATAGATTCTGGAAGATCTCTGACTCCCATCATGGGGTAGGTGTGAGACCAACACTGTTCAATAGAAATGCAATTAGAGCCATAGTTGTAATTTTACATTTTCATGTACCACATTAAAAAAGTGAACTTAATTTTGCTGATAGAGCTTACTAATGTATTCAATCAAACATATTCAAAATATTATCACATCACCCTATAAACAATGGGAAAACAAGGAATGAGCTGTTTCACATTTTTATGGCCTTTTACTTGAAATGGAACATCTGTCCACCTCAGTCCAGATGCTAAGGTAAACTCCATCAGCATGGAGTAAAATATGTTCTGAACAAAACAGCGAGGTTCTGTGAGTGAGAAATATTTTCTGCTGCTTGGTTTTTAACCTTATATATAAAAATTAAATGACTCTTTCAGGCCCTCTGTTGAACTAATTCTATTTTATATATAGTTACAGAATTCAATTAATGGACAGCTTGGGTTCAGGCATGTGACATCAGTTTACACAGTGATGAAATTTCCCCATCCTTGCAGTACTGGTGGTACCAGCCATTGCTGCTTGCAGTTATGATGGGAAAAATGAGGGAAAGGGATTTGAAATCTGGAGCCAAGCAAAAGGAGAAAATCCAGGTAGTTGGGAGGCCTGTATGGAATCTAGGGTTCCTAGAATAGCTTCTTCTCAGTTGGTGGAGTGTCCTGTGTATGTACAGCTCCTTGGAGTCTGGATGTGCTGCTATCTAGAAGCCCCTGAAGGGCTGGAATTTTGTCTCTTCTTCACTAATATGTCCACTAAGCCTGGCACATGTCCATCATCAGAGGACTCTGTATTGGAGGGGTAAATGAAAAGCTGCCATTGAGGCACTGGGAGAGTGGAGTGTCTGGGACTGTCCCCACCCATAAGTAAAGCAGCCCAAACACATTGTTAACTCCTGGCTGGCACTAGGTTAGCATGTGACTGGCCACTTAGCTAAGATCAGGACTACCAACTTGGGTGTGTTGTCTCCATCTCACGAGCATCAGAGTATGATGGTATCATCTGGAGTCTCAACTCCCCAGAGCTCGATCCGTTCTATGGCCAGGAACCTTGAAGCCATGTACCTCTCCTTGAGGGCTCTGCTCTCCGGGGTCCTCTTTTTTATTGTTCCCTAGAAATAGGAAAAGTGTGGCCCATGAAGTCAATCTTGGTGACTCCTAGAAAGGCAACCCACAGAAGACAGTCACTTCAAAACCAATCAACCAACAAACACTGGAGACAAGACAAAGCACTCATTACAAAAGCAGCGAGGCTTTCCACAACTCAAGACAAGAGTGAGCTTGTCTTGAGCACACTGTCCACAGCCAGAGCTGAAATCAAGACTCCAGATCTGCAAGCTGCCTCTTTTCAGACCATCTTTTTGTCAGTTATTGTGAGCCTCCTCTTGGACATCTGCTTCTGTTTTCTGGGTTGTGTGGCTGACCGTCTTCCCCTCTGCTCATATTAAGCACCAGAATGACAGTAGGTTCCAGATGGTTCTTTTCTGATTGGACCTCTGAGAGTTTGGCAGGGGTTACCTCAGAGGATTTGGCAAAAACTTTATATACTTCATTCTTTTGCCCACCCCAGACTCTGCTGAAGTAGAAGACTCCAGCTGTTTTTTCCTTCAACATGCTCTGGTGTCTCTCCTGGATGTAGCAGTTAGTCCTGGGCAGGGTTGGGAGGCTACCTAAGAGCCTGGTGTGTTCCTGCTGCTCTGGAATGGTTCTTCCTGTTCCAACCAACAATCCAATCTGTTTTAAGGAACCTCTTAATTAACATCTCAAAGAGTTCTTGTCACTGCTTCATCTGTCTTCCACAGCCTTTAAAAATTATTAGGGCACAAACTGTTATCATTCTATTGTTTGCCCACCAGAACTTGATAGTAAGACTCTGTTATTGAAGACACCATGCACTTTGGTCACAGGATTTGTAGAAACCAACTTGGTACTGACCAGGAAGTTTCCTCCCTGCTCTCTAGCTTCCATAGTATTAAAAGGTGCTATCCAGGCTCCTCTCTGTCCGCCTACCCCGTGTGTATGTGTGTGTGTGTGTGTGTGTGTGTGTGTGTATGTGCGTGCGTGCACATACACACACACACACACAATCTTACCCAGCCATGAATCTTACAAGCTACATGGAATAGCATGACAAGAGATGTCCACGGGTATAATTGTAGTACAAATGTTTCAGCAGTAGCCTTCTGATTGAATTTAAGGCCTGCCTTACAGGAGGAAATGTATGCCTAGTACTGCAAATCTGCTCAAGAAGCCGTGGTTCGCGAGCTGATGGACCACAGTGGTACACTCAGTATCAAACTACCCCCTAAATTTATATCTCTATTTCCATAGATTAGTGCTCCTCTCAGGCCTCACTGAAGTTCCTTTGTACAGACATTTGCAGCTGATCCAAGTGTAGAAAACAAGTATCTGTGCAGTTCTCAGTCATGAATGGGACTCTCTCCTCACAAGGCTTAGGGAACATCTTGAAGGAGATGGAGATCGTAAAAACCAAGCATTGGGGGGACTAGGAGTGAAAGGGTGTCTTCTGGACGTAACAGAATCTCATCAACTCTCAGTAGCTATGGTTGTCTGCACAAACTCTACAAGACCAAGCCAGTAAACATTCCAGCATGGAGGAGGAGGGAGCTCATGTGTTCCTACCCCTACTCAAGGAGCTGTTGAGAATCAGTATCATCTGGGATAAGGAGAGTCAGCTCTCTTTAAGGTTATGGTCTCTAGAAGGTTGAGCATCTCTGGTTGGTGATGGACTCCGCAATCATGAGTGCATGGGCAGCAAACTAGAATAGGTCAATTATAAAAAGAAGGAAGAAAGGAAGGAAGTAAGGAAAGAAATAGAAAGAAAGAAAGGAAGGAAGGAAGAAAGAAAGAAAGAGAAAGAAAGAAAGAGAAAGAAAGAAAGAAAGAAAGAAAGAAAGAAAGAAAGAAAGAAAGAAAGAAAGAAAAAGGAAGAGGGAAGGAAGAAGAGATGGAAGAAAGAGAGGGAAGGAAAGAGGGAAAGAGAGGAGGGAAGAAGGGATAGAAGAAAGAAGGAAGGAGGGAGGGAGAAAGGTAGAAAGGAAGGTTAAAGGGGAGTAGTGAGGGTAAACATGGTCAAAATGCACTGAGTATATATATGAAATTCTCGAAAAATTAATAAACCATTATATAATACTAAAAAGCTAGTAGAGAAATCAGTATTTATATGTGTACAATGCCTTAACCTTTAGCAGAAAGCAAGAAGGTAAACAAAAATGACTACAATTGTTAATGAGATATTATATGTGTATTGAAGGCATGCTGAAATTTAGAATGTTGGAGCATTTGTCACGGAATTTTACTCAGATTATAAACTTTTGATATGAAACAAACCAAATTACTTATAAAATTTTTTGTATTTCTACCTTTGGGTGGCTCAAATAGTTTATTTTTTAATATTTTGAGACAATTTCACTCTACCAACTGGGCTGGCCTGGAACTCAATATGTAGCCCAGGAAGGCTCTCCTGGACTTGGGTCACAGGAGTGAATCACAACATCTGCTGTAAACGTTACTAATTTATAACTGTAACATTTATTCACAGGTTAATAGTGCATTAGATCTACATTAGGGCCTATGTTGGGATCTCCAGAACCCACACAAAAACCTGGGCATGGATAAGTCTGCCTACAACCCCAGGGCTGTGGGAGACAGAGACAGGATGACTGGGCCTGCTGAGTGCCAGCCTCACTTCAAGACCATGAGAGGCTCTCTTGCAGAGGATTAAGGGGGAGAGCTCTAGCAGGATATCTGAAGTCCTCTCCTGGGTTCTGCTCACATAACACACACACACACACACACACACACACACACAACTCACACAAATGTACTAACACACACATACATACACACACATAACTCATGTACACACACAAATGTACTAACACACACATACATACACACATAACTCATGTACACACACACACAAATGTACTAACACACACATACATACACACACATAACTCATGTACACACACACAAATGTACTAACACACACATACACGCACACACACACACATAACTCATGTACACACACACACAAATGTACACAACACTTAAAATTTGTCCACTTTTGCATCCTATCCCTGCTAAAAAGATGTGAGGGGCAGGCACTTTGTCTGCTGACGTCAGGACTCATCCAGCATCCAGAACTGTCTGTAGAACAACGTGACTGAAGCATAAATATCTCTCATGTTTAGATATACAGCTCTCATGTTTACAGGGGAGTAATTCCACAAACCTTAAAGCCCCCCTCCCCCCCCCCCCCCCCCGCAATATAAAATTTTCCCCATAGAAACAAACAGTCACACTTCACCAGCTAAGTGCTATACTCCAATTCCCTTCATCCTCACAGGGAAACCACATTTAACTACCAAACAGTAGGTAGGTCTCTGCTGTCTCCACAAGCCCATGATGGACATCAAAGAGTTAATATCCCATAAGGGAGCTGAGGTCTTTGAACTGTGATCATACTGATAATTTTCTTTCCATTAAGACATTGAAGGCTGTTGGGTATTCTAAGGATGACAATGATGATTTCTTAATAATGGTGTCTTCTGATGTAAAAATGCTGTGCTCGGTGGGTCAGGGAGAGAGAAAGAGCGAGCCTGGCCTCCTCCAGCTCCAGATAACATCTATGCTGCTGTTGTGATGTTCTAATAGGAGCCTGCCATGGACTCAGCAGAATTGCCAGGGATGGTAGATACAGTTTTGTTATTTTTATTTCTATGAATTACAACTGAACAGAGGAAAATGAGACATGGTCCTGGACCAGAATTTGACCCATCCTGGTGTTGGGGCAAGAAGGTAAGGTCACTAGACATGCCACAGGAAAGTACTGTCAGTGGCCTTACTGCCTCTGTTGCAGTGACAGGAAAACCAGAAAGATTTGGGCCAGAGAAAATGACTTAGCCCAGAGGGAGCTAGTGGGCAGGACCAGGACCAGGACCAGGACCAGGACCAGGGCCAGGACCAGGACCAGGACCAGGACCAGGACCAGGACCAGGGTATGGCTTTGCAAGGGTGTGCATTCCACCAGGATGAACAGGTCAGACAGGTCCAGCTCTAGAGCACCAGAAAGGCGTGTCCACTGCCTCTTCCTTCTCTTGGCTGAGCCTACTTCACTCTCCAAAGTGGACCCCATCTCCAAATCTCCAAATTAATATCCCCCCCCTCTCTCTCGTGTGTGTGTGTGTGTGTGTGTGTGTGTGTGTGTCTGTCTGTCTGTCTGTCTCTCTCTCTCTCTCTGTGTGTGTGTGTGTGTGTTTGTCTATGTGTCTGTCTCTCTCCAATGGATGCCATTGTTTTTGTAGGTGGTTACTTTAGTTTGCTCTCTGTTGTTGTGATGGACTATTAACCAAAACCAGCACAGGGGAAGAGAGGGTTCATTCATCTATGACTTTCAGGTCACACAGTTTATCATTGAGGGAAGTCATGGCAGGACCTGGAGGCAGGAATTGAAGCAGAGACCATGAAGAAGAAACCCTGCTTCCTGGCTCACTCCCCCCATGGCTTTCTCAGTTTGCTTTTGTATACAACCCAGGCTCACGGACCCAGGGGTGGCACTGCCCAAGGTAGTGTTTCTTCTTCATGACCCATTTACATATTCAGTAAAGAACAAGGGCCCAGGGAGTCAGTGAGGAACCAGTGTAGGAGAGAGAAATGATCAGAGTTCAGTGCGGAAGCAGAGCTGTGAAGACTCAGAACATGAAGTGGAGATACTAAGGATACTGCAGAGACGAGGAGGCACTAACTGGGGGCTTTGGGGCTTAAGAATTAGGAGACTGAAGATGGAAAGAGGGAGGATTCTGATTCCGGCAGAGTTAAAAAAAAAAGAGCAAAGCTGGGCTGAGTAGCTCAGGTGAGAGAGACCAGGCACAGCCAGTGTTAGTGAAGTGCATCTTAAACCATGTCTCACAGACTCTGCTGGGTCAGACTTGTGCGGGTCCCACATTTGCAGACTCAACTGTGACATTTGGCAATAAATTGGGTACGCACTGAACATGTACAGACCCTTTTTTCCTGCTGCAACTTACTAAACAATGCATTGCGATAACTATTTGCCTAGCATTGCACCATGTTAGGTGGTATAGGTAGTGTACTGGTGACTTTACAGGTAGGGATTTGCCTACATTATATATGAAATGCTGCCTGTGTTAATCAGGGCTCTAAAAGAACAGAATGGAGAGGGTGAATATATATCACAAAGGGGGGCTTATTAGATTGCCTTACTTAATGGTAGTTGATCTCACACTCAATCAAGATGGTAGTACAGGTTAGCAGCCACAGTGGCATTTTACATAGGGCACTCGGGTATCTGTGGTGTTTGGGGGTTGGAGGTTTGTGGAACCAATTTCCCAAGGGTACACTTTTAATTTTTCTAATTAATTAATTAATTATGACCTCTCGTATTCCAGACTGGCCCCAAACTCCCTGTGTATCTGAGGATGACCTTGAACTTCTGATTTTCCCGGCTTTACCTCTGGGTGTTGGGACTATGGGTATGTGCCACCATGCCCAGTTTGTGTGATGCTGGAAAGGAAACTTGGGGATCCATGCTTGGCAGGCAAACAGCATTCTGTTGACTGAGATACTGTTAGTATTCTGTCTAAGCTCCACCCCACACTTACCTGGCAACAGCCAGGTATGCCCCACCCCATAGACCTGGCCCACTATAAAAGGGGCTACTTGCCCCTCCCCCCTCTCTCTCATCCCATTCTCTCTGCCCTTTGGGCTCTCCTCCCCTCCCCCCTCTCTCCACATAGTCATGGCCGGCCTCCACTACTCTCTACTCTCTCTCTCTCTCTCTCTCTCTCTCTCTCTCTCTCTACCCCTCTAACTCCCAACCTCTACCCTGAATAAACTCTATTCTATACCATGCCTATGTGTGTGTGTGGTCCCTCAGGGGGAAGAGGTGCTTGAACATGGGCCGGCCTGGGCACCCCCTTCCCCCACACCGCCATTCCACATTCCCTTAACCCCCATCCTCTCTTTTTAAGCCCCCTTCAGATACTCCCCCAGCCGATACTTCCAAGGATATCTGGGGACAAGAGTATAAAGAAATGTATAAACCGTGGGTCAAGATCTTTAAAAGCACACAGGTCTTTAGCCCAGGATATCATTTCTGAGCATTCATATCTTTTCTATACAACTACAGACAAAGATTTTGACAGAAAGCTGTTTATAATACTATAGTTGTGGGGGAAAGATGTCAATATTCAATACAGTATATCAAATATGAAATGCTATTTAACCATTAACATGATCGAGGACATTTAAATGCCTAGGATTAAAATATTATTTTAAGCCAAATTTTGAAGTATGAAACTATATTCTGAATAAGCCTAACTTGTAAAATCAAAAATTAGGATGACTCTAACTGCTTGTGTGTCTGTCTATGCATATATCCTCCTATATACCATGCAGTCCTCTAACCCCGTGGATAAAGAGGCTCAGAGAGAAGCCTGCTAAGGTGAGTAGTTAGTGGTTATCTCTTCAATGTGGGCTTGTGGGTAATTTTAAAATATTTTTCTGTGTTCTTCAAATTTCTGTAGCAATCTTAATTGAGCCTATACCCAAGCAAATAGAAACATTTTAATGCTATCTTTTGTTTTTCTTTTTGGCATGGGATCTCACTGTCTAGTCCAGACTGGTTTAGAACCCTTGGTCTTCCTGCCTCAGCCTCTCTGATGCTGGAACCACAAGCATCCCCTGTCATGACAGAGTTGCTGGGATTGCAAGTGCCTTCCACCATGACAGACTCTAAACACCTTGCTTTTAAAATGGAATGAGCTGGTGGTGAGAGAGAAGAAATGAGGAATGAAGGCTGTCTTAAAAACAATACTCTAAGGGAACCTGTGTGTGCTCCTGAGTGTATGTATGCTTATCACACCAGGTGCCAGGGAGGGTATCAGATCCCCTGGAACTAGAGTTACAGAAGATTGTGAGATGCTTGACGTGGGTGCTGGGAGCCGAACTTGGAACCTCTGCAAGAGCAGCAAGGGCTCCTAACCCCCAGAGATTGACTGTCAAGAAGTTTAATAGTGAGGGGTTGAGGAGAAGGCATGGCCAGCCCAGGAAGGCTTGGTTTAGGGTTAATTTTAGAGACCCAGTCAATACATGCTTTTAGGCAGAGAATACAGTATGGACGGTGAAGCCCAAGACTCAAGGCAGAAAAATGAAAATTTGACAAGGAACTCAAGGGACGCAGGAAACCCTCTCAGCAGCACAGGAGATCCGGGTTTTAGAAGGAACAGAGACTCTTCTATTTGTGTGTTCCCAGGCACTGTGGAGGGAGAGACCAAAGCTAGAAGTAAGCTCAAATGACCCAGCCCCGCTCAGGTGCAGAACCCAGCCAGGTGGCCCTGGCTCTCCAGGCAGGGTGAGGTGCCTCCTCTGCTGGTCCTGCATACTCAGAAGGGCTAGGACCTTCCCTGCCTGCTCAGGAGAACGTATTCCAACTATTAGCTCTGGCCTCTTCTCCCTTTCACGGACTGTCATGTGAGACACACGGACACAGAACATGATTGGCTACACGCCTAGACACTTTTCCTGTGACTCTAGTGTGGGTCTGGCTGAGCCTGGAAGAATGATGCTCCCTCCACACTTTCTCCTAGTTCCTCTTCTACCGGAAGAATTGATGTACTCATCTGGTTGGTGGCTGGTAACCCCTGCCACACACAAGGCTGAGATGGAAAGGTAACAAGATCAAGGCTTGCCTAGGCTAACGGAGTGAAGTTCAAGGCTAGCCCAGGAAACATAGGGCTAATAACCCCAAATCAGAAAAGTTAGGAGTAATGGGGAATTAGAGCTCAGGGGTAGAGCTTGCCTAGCACACTTCAGACCTAGGTCCAATTTCTGTCACCAAGACAACAAACAAACAAAGGCGTTGATTTCCCAGGGCTTAGAGCTCAGACACCCTTCATCCCCATCAAAGGCTCCGACTCCATTTCCATCCTCAGCTGGTGTCCTTGGGTTGTTGCCTCTTGGTAAGAAAGGACAAAGCACTGTCAGCAATCACACACTTCAACTGCTCCCTCTCCTCTGCCTTGGGCTTCCTCTCTGTGGTTTTGCTGTTTTCCCCTCTGGAAATGACTGATCTGCCTCCTCCAGACTCCAGGGTTCCTTTCCAGGAGAATCCCTGACCCCCTCATTTGTTTACAGCGTGTCCCCTGGAGTCCTGCCCTGACCTTTGACCTGCCTGAATAGATTGCTAATATTTACATCTCTGGGTGACCTACAGAATTAAGAAAAGAAAGGGCCACGGTTCAGTTTGTCATATAGCCTGCCTCATCTGACCTGATGCTGGAAACAGTCCCTTAGGGGTCTGTTGAGGCTGGGAGTGATGCTCCCAGATTTTTCTACTCAAGGAAGTGGGAGTTGACCCTTGTTGTCAGTCTGCTGCAGACATGATGTTGTGTCTGAAGTGCTTTTGCAATGTTATTTCCGTAGGTTTCAGAGCTATGTGGGGAGGAGGAAGAGCAGGAGGATATTAATAATTTCCTAGATAAATGAAACAGGCTCAGAGGGAGAGAGTTCACTGGAAGGGATTCAGTCAACACACAGTGAGAATCTTCCCCTGTCACACTCCAAAGGCCTACAAGCATGCGGACATCATTTTATTCCCTTCCTGGTGAAACTGCCTAGAGATTGTAAGAGACACTGGGGAAGCCTGTGTTGTCTATGCATATGAATATGGATTTTTTTCTCATCCTCAAAGCCTGCTGAAAGTCCTTGCAGGCAGGAACTGTGCCATCTATCTTTTGCAATCTTCAATCCTTTGCAAGTCACAAGTATTTCGTAAATATTTACTGACTTTAATTATCCATCAAATTATTTGTTGATTTATTAAGTTAAACCCTGATGGTGAATTTTCTGGAATCAGAGCAAGAATTATTTTTGAGCAGATGGCCCATTCCGGGCACCCATCAAATTAGACTAGATGGGTCATTTTCTAAGCATGGGAGCAGCCCTGAGGCTATAGATAGAACAAATTCAAATTCATGATGAATTCATTAAAAATTCCAGGACAAGAAATCTTTCAGGGACACTAACGACATCCCCATTTAAGACTAAATTAATTCTGTATGGTGTAAATGTTATTACAGTAAAGTGCAAACGAACGTAACTGTAATGAGGCCCTGCCTCTGAAAGGGAGCCATTAAGTCAGTCAGTCACCATCGCCCAGCTATTCATTAGTGCTGTCTGACATCTCCTATGCTATGTGTCTTTTTACAGTTTACGTAGGCAACATATTTATGGAAAACTTCCTCGAACATACAGGATGGCTACTTAAGGACAGGAATGTGAGCCACCAGAAGTGGCCGCAGCTCCATCCAGCCTCATGGTCCAATGATGATGTGACAACCAGTGGCTCCTGCATCTCCTGGGAGCTTATTGCAAATGTATGGGCTTAAAGACTTCCTGCATCAGGACCTCAGTTTAACAACATCCCCTGGGGACCTATACGATCATTACAATTGGAAAAGCACATCGTGGCCTGAGTCTGAATAGAGACCAGCCAAATGCGATTACTGCAGAATGAGGTGAAGCCTTCTTAATGCAGCCCACCTCCACCTCTGCACACTCGGCTCCTGCAGCCCAAAATGCCTTCCTTCCTTTCTGAGGTCTCATTGTTCTGAGGGTCTAGTAACCTGCTAGAGACCCTCTAAGGAAAGAAACCCTATTATCCCTGTTGGGACCTCTCTGGGATGTGTGGGGTAGAGTTGGTAGACATGAAGAATTCTGCAGCAGGAATGAATGAGACTAGCATCTCCATCAACTGTTGCTGATGGGGCCTCTGAGCTCTGGTCTATGGTACAATTCAGTCCCAGGAGGATGCATTTGAGAAACTGTCTTCATCTCAGTTTAGATTTTCATGGTTTTTTTTAAAGGCAAAACAGTACCTGTTTTCTCAGAAAGGCTGATCATTGTGTCACCTACTTGTTGTCATGACAAAATATAAGGCAGAAGCAATTTAAGAGAGGAAGGCTTTATCTTGGCTCCTGGTTTCAGAGAGATTTCAGCCACCTAGCAGGGAAGATACTGCAGAGGGACAGGATCAACCTGCAGGGAACTTACAGCTGAAGGTGTTTCCATGGCGACAGACCAGGGAAGAGAGTATTTCACACCATAGTGAACAGCATACAGAGAGCAATGGCTGGAACCAGAGATGGGGCTAATCTTTAAAGCCCCCTTCTCCTAATCTGCTTCCACCAATCAAGCAGACTCTGTTAATGCTCCACAACCATCAAAGTAGAACCACATTTTAGATTCAAACCATAACAATCACCCAGATTGGATCTCATATCTTTGTATGGTTATGATTTAAATGTGAAATGCCCCCCACAGGCTCCCTCACCAGATTGCCTGGTCTTTACTTGGTGTCACTATTTGGAAAAGTTGTGGACCCTTTAGGGTATGGAGTCTTGCTAGAGGAAGTAAGTTACTGGAGTGTGGACCTGAAGGTTGTATAGCCCAGCCTGACTTCCTGTTCATTCTCTGCTTCCTGATATGGACACATCCCAACCAGACAACTGTTTCAGGCTCCTGTTGTCTGGACTTCCCTGCGAAGGTACATTGTTTCCTTGAACAGTAGCCAGAACAAACCCTTTTCCCCTAAACTTGGTTTTGTCCAGGTATTTTATCATAGCAACAGTAAAGTAACCAAAATAATGGTGCACAAAAATGCTATTGTCACTGGATGGGTCTGGGATGTAAACATTTTTCCAGAAGGGTGGTGTCTCTTAGAGGAAACATCAAGTGTAAGGCTATGTTGGGGCAGGGATGGGAGAGAGGTCTGTCTATGCTCTCCTCATTTTGCTCCTTGCCTAAACATGACCCAAAACCTCCATCTTAAAAGTAGAAACTAGGCAACCAAATAAGTACCCCCAAACCCACCTTCCCCTCTTTTTGTCATAAATCTCAAGTATGCAATACACTGTTTTTTAAGGGATCACATTTTATTTTCTTTTATTTCAATGATGCGGGGTAAAGAGTGTTTGCTTCTCTTGTAGAGGAGCAGAGTTTTGCCCCCACCAAGCCCATTGTCAGGCAGCTCACAACCACCTCTAAATCCAGCTCCAGACAACTCCCTACTCTTCCTTTTGGCTTCTATGGGCAACCACACCCATCTTCACATACTTATACACAGACACACACATGCACAGAAATAAAAAGGAATGTTTAAAAAGTCTTTAAAGATAATGAAAACTGATAGAAGCAATATCTTTATTATGTTCCTGTTAGTAGAGCAAAGGCTGTCAATGGGTCGCTTCACAGGATCACTCTGTCATGTCACAAGGTTATCAGAGGAGGGACCTCGGCAACTGTTACTGTCTTCTGGACTCCTCTTAGGTAGGGGGTAGAAACAACACGCAATCTCTTTCCTCTTCACTTCTTGTGCTTGTCCACCTCTCCACCTGTCTTTTGTCTGTCTCCATTTTCCCTCACCTGGGGGCTTCCCATGCTCCCCTAGCCTAACACTCCATGAACACATGACCTTAGGTTTCTCACCCTCTCCTGCCTTCCAGATAACATAGCGCAGTTTACTGAAACTTGGCTATACTGTTTTATAGTCACAAGAACATATGAAACTGCCCTAATTTACCCCCCCAAATTACCATACTTTCTGCTTATGTGTTTGCCTTGCACAGCTGTTCCCTTTTGAAGAGGCCATCGCAATGCTCAGAAGATAATCAGAGAAGCTACTTAAAAACAACATGCAGCCATTTGGGGAAGGAAAAAAAAAGAACCCAAGAATCAGAAAAGCAGTGCCCACGTTGAACTGGAATGGTAATGAGCTCCGGCAGGAATCCAACTGGGACCTACTGGGACCTCCATCGCCAGCCCGCACAGCTGGGAGGCTTGCATTTTACACAACCCATTTAATGATATTCTGCATTTCACAGCCTAACAGGCATGGGCTCTAAGCATCGTGAGGCCATTTCGGAATGTACCTTTGGTAAAGGGAATTAGAATGCTAAGCTGTTACTAGCTCCTCCAGGGTTTCACGACTGACTTTATTTGACCTCTGATGATACCTTCCTTGTTTAGGCATAGAAAGATCACACTTGGGTGGATTACCCTAATTAATGTCTCCAGGCTCTGCTCAGTCTAGTTTCTTGACTTTCTCCCCTTCCCAAGTTAAAAGAAAAGTTAACAACCAACCTGAGTACAAAAGGAGACTGGAGAGGCTGCTCAGTAGGAACAGGTGCTTGTGCTTGTTGAGAGGGCTCAGCTTTGGTTCTCAGCACCCACATCGAGGGGCTCAAGGGCCAGAGGATACAGGGCCCTCTTTTGGAGTCTGTGGGCATCTGCATCAATACATGCGCATAGCCACACAAAGACATACACATGTACACTTAATTAAAAGCAAAGTAAATCTTTAAGACATAAATAATATATCAAATGATAAGTGCAGTGTGAGGGGGAATGCCACTCCTGCTGCCCTTCAGAGTGTCCGTTAGTAAAATTCAACCACAGCATGTAACCCACCTCTCTGCTGACCAGTTGTTCTCAGACAGACCTGCTTTGTCACTCTGATCTCTTCCTGACGTTGTTCAACCTCAGTCGCATGACATCTCTAACCTGTGCCTCTTACAGTTGCTTGTTTCTTAGGCTGCACATGTCAGGCATGTCACTGAAGTACACTTCTGAGATCTAGGTAAGCGTTTGACTTCAAAGATATGTTTGAGCTGTTTAATAACTGTTCTTAGCAACAGCGCGGGTGGTTCTGGGAGAAGTCTCCATTTTTCTCAGTCACGTTTTCTGGATTGACTCTATAGTTTGGATAAAAAATATGAAGTGAAATGAGCTTCCTGAGACCGTCTCCAGAAACAGGAAACAGTCACTCACGCTTCCTGGAAAACATCTTTTTCATGAGGAGTTGTCCGTTACTGCATCGCTCTCGCCTGCTACTTTAGTGGTGCAATTGTGGGCATGGGAAGCAGGGCACAGGGTGGCAGCTGCCTGGTCCATCCCTGTCTTCAGGACCAGGCTCCATACGTAGCCAGGGTCCAGTGAGCCTAAAATTCACCCTTCCATACCAAGAGTGTGTGGTCGGTGACATCATGGCATGACAGGAGAAGCACTGTCCACCCAGTTGACATGGGAAACTGAGGCTGAGATCCTTCCAGCAAGCCTTGAACACCCACACCATCTTATTCCTGCTTTCATTCCTCCCCGGCCCTCCCATCTTCCATCTCCCCCTCTTGCCTTCCTCCTTCCTCCTTCCCCTCCATCCTTTTGCTCCTTTCTCTCTTCTTCCTTCCCACATCAGCCAGGAGTCTACCAAATGACACTCTGTTGAGGCCAAGTGGTAAGAAGTGGACAGGGTCTAGTTCAACATGAAAGTTCTTGATCAACGCCTCCACCCCATTCCCACCACTAACATGTAAGAGTCGCAGCCCCGCCCAGACCTGCCTCATTAGAATTCTCAAGGGCACAGACTAAGAGCGGGGTCTTGAAAAAATCTTCCCTGTGACTTTGTTATGTAACAACTACCCTGTTGAAGAACAATAGTCAGATACTCTCTGATAGGTGCTGGGAAAGAGGTGTGAACAAGAAACTGTGTTGGTGGGAAGACGCTATGAAGACAGATGTTAAAGAGTTTGGTGTCATGGGATAAACGGGGACTTGAATGATGGATAGGGGTCTGTTACCGTTCTCGGAGAGGTCGTTAGACAGATCTGTAGGTCACTTCAGGGACTCTCCAGCTCTGCACAGCTGGGATAGCATGAGGAAATAAAAAGAGCACTGATGTGTGACCAGGTGGCAGCCAGGGGCCAAGTGATACCGGCATTACTCATCTGCCAAACCATTCGTATTTTCACCTGAGATCTGTGGGGAAACCTTGAGAGTTTTAAAGAGGACATAATGGAATCACATTTATATTTGAGATGAGTAAGACCAGGGTAGTGGTCTTACTAAGGCCAAGGCAAGGAGGTCCAGCAGGGGATACTCACAGTCATGTAAAATGCAGTCTCGGGACCCACTGTGGTTGAAACAAGAGCTCAAAGTGGCTCTGTGAGTCACACAGGCAGGATTTATCAGTCACTTTCCAAATGTGTCCATTCGTGCAAACTAAAGGGGCAGAACTTCCCCAGCCACACCATAATTTATCACTTTAATTTTAGTGTACAGAATTGTATAAGGCCCTTCTCATGCACGTATCTAATGTACTTTGAGCATGTCTCCCTCCTACCCCACTCTCCTCCCCTTTGCATGAGTCTACTTTCTTTCTAAGACAGTTTCACTTCCACTCTGTCATCTGTAATGTTTGATTTGTGTATATGTAAAGGCCACATCACTGGGCTTGCTACCTTCTTCAGCCATCTAACATCCAGCTTAAAAGATCTACTTCTATAGGCCATGAATGATGGCTCCCAGGCCTGACCAAATGTTCCCACTTTCAGATCATTCACGTGGTCCTTCAACTTTGTAGAACTCCTGACTCCACCTCCTGGTTCCATTCAGTCTATCCCTAAGCCAAGAGCAGCCACCAAGAACAGGAAAAGATGGAGAAGAGAAGATTCCAGAAGATGGACCCACAAATGAGAGGCAGCACATTGTCTTAAGATTTCTATTGTTGTGCAGAGACACCATGACCTTGGCAGTTCTTATAAAGGAAAATATTTAATTGGGGTTGGCCTACAGTCCAGAGGTTTAGTCCATGATCATCATGGTGGGAAACATGGCAGCATCCAGGCAGACATGGTGCTGAAGGATCTGTGAGTTCTACATCCAGATCAGCAGGTCAAAGGAAGAGAATGAGATGCTTTAGGCCTGGCTTGAGCTTCTGGGACCTCAAAGACTGCCCACAGAGACACACTTTTCCAATAAGGCCACGCCTCCTGTTAACGCCAATGCCTGTGAGCCTATGGGGCCATTTTCATTCAAACCACTACATATGTGAAATTTGTGTTTCTAAAACTGGCTTAATTCTCACTGCATGATTATTTCCAGCTGTACTAATTCAAGGGAGGAAACATGTTCTGCTACACAGTTCTAAGGGAACATCCCATCATGGTGGGGAAGGTGTGCTACCAGGAAGAGCAGAAGGCCAATGGGTCATGTGTTCACAGTGACAAAGCAGGATATGATGAATGGCTATATTCATTCTACCTTTTCCTGTTTTATTTTAGTCTGGAACCTCAGCCTTTGGGATGGTGCCATCTACATTTAAGACAGGCCTTTCTGTTTGTTTATTAATTCTGACTATGACCAGCTTGGGAAAGTCACAAAGTCTTAAGCAACCAGGGAAATCATTCACTGGAAAACACATCACTGGGATTGCTACCTTCTTCAGCCATCTAACATCCAGCTTAAAAGATCTCCCACTTCTATAGGCCTGACCAAATGTTCCCACTTTCAAATCATTCACGTGGTCCTTCAACTTTGTAGAACTCCTGACTCCACCTCCTGGTTCCATTCAGTCTATCCCTAAGCCAAGAGCAGCCACCAAGAACAGGAAAAGATGGAGAAGAGAAGATTCCAGAAGATGGAAAACAAACCTTTGCCTTCTCAGGAGCGCTCTAGACACATAGCAGGGTCTCCATTTCCCTCTGAGTTCCAGGAAGAGGGCTCTGAATCGTTGCCCATCAGTCCTATGCCCAACCAGCTCCACCAAAAGGCTACCAGGCTTGTGCAAAAACAGGTCTTTCCCAACACTGGGGTGACTCTTTATTCTCCTGGGGTTTTTTTTGTTTGTTTGTTTTTAATCATTGAAAAACAACCTTAGGAATTTTTGCAGCCAAGATATCTACTGGTCCAATGATTCCGGACAGAGCAGACTGGACTTGCTTTTAATAATGTGGCTTTGACTTTAAGAAAATGCCCTTGTGGAGGAAGGAAAACCCATCATGCAAAGCCCTGCACTCCACACACAAAGCATGAGGAAGAGTTATGACTGCAGCAACTGCAGGCCGGCTCGCCTTGGGGGTCTGCCAGAGTCCCCACACCAGATACAGTCTTTCTGGAGTCTACACCATGCGCTCTGAGGTAATCAATTTAAGAGGCTTTTATGAGATGACGGAGCACGTTACTTAAAGCGTTCCCATTTATTTTGCCTTACTCTATGTTTTTATTACCTAGAATTTAAATCCAATCCATTTGGCAATGTTTTACAGAGGCGGAAAGGCAGGAGAATAGGAATTTGTCAGCCAGGAAAAAGCTAGTGCGGCCAGGTCATAGGGAAGACTGCAGGCTGAGGTGCCTCAAGATGGGGAAAGTGAAAATCTCTTCACATGGGTGATCTGGAAAGTTTCTCATTGCTGTGTGAGGGTGTACCCCACCCTCACCCTTCATTTTGGAGAGAAATAAATCCAAGGCTTGGATTACACTAGGCAAGCAGTCTACTACCACTGAGCTGCATCACCAGGCCTAACTTAAACAATATGTAAAATTCCTCTAAGGATTGGCTTTGACCATTGTTTCTCTCACAAACCTTCCACCAAAGGCCAGCCTGAGCTCTGGGGTGGGATCTGGCTCTAGGCTCAGCAGGCAAAGTAGGGGATCCTGGTCTTGTTCTCAAAACCGTCCCTTCTGCCTTATGGACTACATTAGTGCCGGCCACAGGGACCACTGCCTTAATCAGGACCCTCTTTAGCCTAAGCTATAATGAGTTAAATAAGCTGAGTCACTGCCACAAGCTGCTTTTTCTCATTTGCTGAGCTTTCGTTGAGAGTACACTTTATGCCAGGCGATGCTGCTAGACTCTACACGCCAAATGTTATAGGCAATGCTAGATGCTAATGTTATACATCTCTCTATATAGAAATACATATCTACATCCTGAATGTTATAGATATAGGCTACAATATAGCATATATCCTGTATATTATATAGGCTGGCATCAAACCTCTATACATTGTCTGTTACATCAGCAGTATACCCTACAGTCTACATACATTGGGTAACGTGTGAAATGCGTTACACAGGTATTACATATGCATAAACAGATTGTTGCCATAATAGAGATTTTGTAAATATATGTTGAATAAATGAATCTCATACTTAAAAAAGAAAAAGGAAAACCTTCCATGAGCTAGCTTGGTGGCTCAGACCTGCAGTTCCAGCTACTCAGAAGACTGAGTCAGGAGGATTATAAGATCAAGGCTCTGTCTGGACTGCAGGATGGGTTCAAGGCCAGCCTAAGCAAGTAGTGTGTCAAATCCTGTGTCAAAAGGATAAAAATGAGGGGATTGTTTGGAGGCTGGTCCCAGGGACACAGCATCTCACCTCCCCACTCAAGGGCATTCCTGGCCATCTCCAGGATCGTGGTTCCATCGCTTAGTCTCAGGGTCAGAGCGGCACCAAGCTGACTTAATGTAAAGGCTCTGCACTTGGAAGGCATCTTAGAGAAGAGGCCCAGGACAGAAGAATCTAAAGTGGAGAGGAAGGAAGTCTTCCTCATCCCTGGAGAGTTCTGGCAGTAGGTATGATGATCTGCTTTCTCTGTGTTGGGATGGATGTTGGGACTGGCTCTTTGGTGGAGGTAAAGAGGACCAGCTCAGCGTGCTTAGACTGTGGATGAGCATGGAAAGGAATGAACTAACTGCTAGGATGCCCAGCTTTATGGGCACCATGGTCTGAATGTACAAGTCCCTCCAGAATCCCTCAGTTGACATAAGATCTCCAGTGTGATGATGGGAGGTGACCAGGTCATGAGGTTCTGTCGTGAATAGAGATGCAACTGTACAGAAATACCCTGCTGGTCGTCTCTGCCATAGGAGAACACACAGGAGGACCCTCAAGGAATGAGCTCTGACTAGAGGTGGGATCTGCACCAGCCTCCACCTCCAGCTATGAGCAGAATACTCCTGTAGCTTAGAAGTTACTCAGTGTGTGGCCTCTCTTACTGCACTGAAATAACCTAAGGCAAATTGGAATTAAAACCTAAAAGCATACACAAGGAGGGAGGAAGACCAGACAGAGGGGGACAGGAAGAAGAATAATGAGGAGGAGGGAAAGGATTTAATCATCAAATTAGCAGCTGAAGCCCTATCTTCGGAAGTCATTGATCACCCTCATCCCTCATGAGTACCTTTCACAGAGTCCTCCCCTTTGGGGAGTCACAGTCAAGCCTGGATTCTTGTTTTTAAGGCATTTGAGGCTTGGGCTTGGATACCTGTAACAAAATCTCCAGAGATGCGGTGATGTTCACCTGAGACAAAATGGCTTCTGATGCTTGCTGTCATTGTGGCCTTTGAAAGTGGCTAATGTTCCTTCCAGTTTTACCCAAGCAGCCCTCTGCACAGCACCCCTTGCTACGTGGTGATTACAGATGGACTGTCTGTCCTGTTAGCAGAGTCAAGTGACTCCCTCTCTGTGTCTCTGAGAAGAGAGGTGACCAGAGCACTGTCTGGTGCTAACGATCACATTCTGTTTACCCCACTTCAATTCCTCTCCTGTGTCTTCCTCTCTTCCTCTTTTCAAGAATTTTCTGGTTGAATGGATGAGTGCCACAGCGAATGTGTGAACAGCATTTAAGACATGGCAGGCACGCCTGGAAGCATGTCCCAAAATGGCTCACTCACTCTCTCCAACAGGCCCATCAACAGTGCCATCTATAACTTCACATGAGATGCTAGGACTTATTAGAGTAGTTCTACCTCTTGTCAAGATCACTGCTCTGGGTAAAGGATGTGACCCAGGAAGGTCACCCCAAAGGTCTTCAACCTTTGCACAGGCTCCTCTTCTGGTCTGCTAAACTTTTCTCTTCACCTGGCAAGAAAGAAGTGGGGGCAAGGGAGGGAAGGCACAGAGAGCAAAGACAGGACAACACACACTTGCAGGGCCAGACTTACTAAGTCTGGTGAAACTTACTAAGTATGTGACATAAAACCTGTTGAGTTGTCTCTTTGTGCCTCAATCCCTACCTGTGCAAATGCTGCAGGTTGAGGGGGAATTAACTCATGCCTGGAACAGAAATCAGCACAACTGGAGGAAGTGCTGTGTGATTTTTATGTCAAGATATCATTTCCATATCAGGGATGCCGGTAGCCATCATCTGTCTTAGCGTTTTTATTTCTGTGCAAAACATCATGACCAAGAAGCAAGTTGGGGAAGAAGGAATTTATTCCGCTTACACTTTCCACATTGCTGTTGATCACCAAAGGAAGTCATGACTGGAACTCAAGCAGGTCAGGAAGCAGAGGCCGTGGAGGGATGTTACTTACTGGCTTGCTTCCCCTGGCTTGCTCAACTTGCTTTCTTATAGAACCCAAGACCACCAGCCCAGGGATGGCACTACCTACAATGGGTCCTCCCCACTTGATCATTAATTGAGAAAATGACCCACAGCTGGATCTCATGGCATTTTGCTCAAGGGAGGCTCCCTTCTTTGCGGTAACTTCAGTTTGTGTTAACAAACAACACATAAAACCAGCCAGTACACCATCCTAGAGGAGTCCTGCTTCACGGAACAGCAGGAACTCTGGGAAACAGTTTATGCTGCTGTCTTGCCTGGAACAGCCTGAATTCTCCATTCCAAATTCTTTGATAGGTGAAAAGGGATGAAATTTTCAAGCCCATAGCAAAACAATGAAATGTTTATAGGTCGCAGTATGTAGTATTCGTTTAATTTTGACAACAATTTCGTAGCCAATAGAGGTTTAAAAAATGGGGCCAGTGGCCAACCATCAAACAGGACAAGGGGCAAGCCAGTGTTCACAGCTGGGACTGAGTTGGAAAAGGCCTTTCCTGCCTGCATAGTGAGGTGGATTGATAGAGACAGGGACCCAACGAATGCACCTATCCTAAAGGAGCCCGTGGATATTCTGTCTATGTGGGGCTTCATCCAACAAGTGGAGCTGCTACATCCCGATACCTCGCTGTCACAGCCCTGATGCCAGGTAAGCCTCTCCCTGCATGCCTCCCTGACTCCCCTTTTCCAAAATCAGTTCACAATATACAGGGAAAGGGACAAGGGCAGGGAGGCGCTAGTGCGGGAGGGAAGGAAAATGTCGTTGGTGTGGCCTGGAAAATTTAAATCAAGAAGTTAATTCTGCCTCAGCACCATGACAACAGAGATGCAGTTATTACTGGACACTTATTTTGTCAACTGATTGTTAATTTCTCATTATTTGTGTCTCACTTTCTGCTCCTCTGCCCCACGGGGAGATGTCTAAAGATATAGATTGTGTTCCCCTTATTAATTTCATTTTTATGCTTTCAAAAACCATCACTTTTACTTTATCGTTCCCCAGAGCTTGTAGTAAGTTGTATAAGTTGTACAGCCTCAATTATCATCTCTCTGGGGGCAGAAAAAAATTATACCTGAGATCTGACTATCAGCTGACATCTGCCGTGAGGTTCCTCAGCTCCTTACAGCCAGAATTTTTCTTATCTCTTTTCCCAACACTCTTGTCCAAAAGGGAGTCTTGGAAGTCCATCCCTGTGCCCAGTACCGCACCGTCTTTTATCTCACACCCAAGTGTGTGTCAAACAAAAATGTAAACTTGAGACCGGTGAGATGGCTCAGGGAAAGGGGCCTGCCACCAAGCCTGGGTCCTTCATGATATCAAGAGAGCACCAACTTCCACAAGTTGTCATCTGACCCCTGCACACAAACCATGGCATGTATGTTCATACATACAGAGAAATAAAATAAATATAAAATAAAATAAAAATGTAAAACTCCCACAAAGTTCTTTCCAATCTTGAAAATAAGAATTTAACTCCAGAGGGATGGGGATATCAACCCAGCCACAAAACCTTCGACCCACACTTTGTCCTGCCTATAAGAACTGCAGGGATAAAGAGGGCAGAAAGTGAGGCAATGGCCAACCAATGACTGCCCCAACTTGAGTCCCATGCCATGAGAGAGAGCCCAGCCCTGACACTGCTAATAATATTCTGTTATACTCTCAGACAGGATCCTAGCATAGCAGTCATCTGAGGGGCTTCACCCAGCGATGGAGGAAGACAGATGCAGAGACCTACAACCAAACATTAGGCGGAGCTTGGGAAGTCTTGTGGAAGAGTGGGAGGAAGGATTGAAGGAGTCAAAGAGGTCAAGGATACCACAAGAAAACCTACCGTCGACTAACCTGGGCACATAGAGTTCCACGGAGACAAAACCATCAACCAGAGAACATGCATGCAGAGACCTAGTCCCCCTACACACATGCAGCAGATGTACAGCTTGCTCCTCGTGTGGGACCTTTAACAAAAGAGCAGGGGCTGTCCCTGACTCTGTCACATGTCTTTGGATCCCTTTGCCCTAACTGGGATGCCTTGCCTAGCCTCAATAGGAGAAGATGCACCCAGTCCTACTACAACTTGATATGGCAAGGTGGGTTGATGTCCATGGGAGGACTCTCCTTCTCTGAGGAGAAAGAAAGGGGGCACAGTGGAAAGGGAGATGAGAGGGAGGGACAGGGAGAGAAGGGAGAAGAAGCTATGACTGGGATATAAAGTAAGTAAATTAATTAATGAAAGACAAAGTAATTAAACTCCATAAAACTGCATTGTTTTTGTCCTTTCAGTATAAAGATCCTTAGAGATTGTTGCCCTTGGACGTTACTAGAATAACTATTTCACATAGAACCTTATCGAAGATAAGAGACTCTTAGCCTATCAGACATGGGCTATCAACTGGAAAAATGCCCAGTTAAGAGACTAAAGGGAGAACTGGTTTATTTTGGTTCATAATTTCAAAGGGTCCATCATGGCAGGGCAAGCACAGCCGAATGCCAGTCAGCTACTTGTCCACATGGAGGTAGGCAGGAAGCAAAGAGCTTGGGCTAGAACCAGAATCAGGAATGGACATTCGAAGGCCCACCTGTAGTGGCCTGCTTCCTCCAGTGGGGCTGCCTCCCTTCTGTAGGTTTTAGAACAACATCCCTTCTGTAGGGTCTAGACTCTCCCTGGCTGGGGGCCAAATTCAGACAGAGACTATGGTCAACATTTCCTGTTCACATTGCAATGTCCTTTCTACTCCACCTGGAGAGGGCATTGACCCACAGGGCTAAGGTTGCCCTTTGCAGTTTGCCTCCAGCAGAGGACAATAGAGGAGCTTCCCACCCTGGAAATCTCTGATTAATTCTACCCCAGTGTGAGCACCTACTGTATACCCGACTCTGAATTAATCACCAGCATAGAAACAGAGAGTCTGGGAGGATCCCAGAGAGGAAATGAACGAGACTCCATTGTCCACTCTTTAAGCATAAAACCAATGAAGAAGTATATTGAGAAATCTGAGAAGTGGAGCTTAAAATGGCAAGTTTGATTATTGATAGAAACTGATAGAAGGATGTACTTTAGACACTCAGTCTCCGGTTACCTCACACAGCTGTCCAACCCATTACTGCAGAGCTGGACCACTGTAGCCATCTCTAAAGGGCTGAGCAGGTTAGGCTGCTTTCTAGGAGGGTGAAGGCATGGAGGTATACACAGGCTGATGGACAGACAGGCAGATTTGAGGGAGGAAAGGCAGCCCTGGATCCTCTGTCAGGGTCAGCTTGAATTAGATAAACCATGACTTAGGTACAGAGAAGAAACCAGCAAGGGTCGGGCAGGGTCAGGAGTGTGATTCTGGTTGAAGCCACTCCATCAGGGAAACAAGGTTGCCCCCTAACAAGCAAGCTTTGTCCTCTCAAGGAGAGGACAGCTCAGTGGGGAGGGGGCAGCTAAGCGAGAACAGGAAACAAAATCACTAGATAAGGCAGGTGGTCTCAGCACCAACCTAGTTGCTAGGCACAAGGTGGATGGATGTAGAGCTATAAAAGCCTCTTGTCCTCAGCTCAAGAGGAAGGTGGATGTGCAGAAAGTGACCAAGGGGGCATCCATCCTCCTGGGTCTCTGAAAGTCAGCCTCCTCCACCTCCATCTCCCCTGCTGTCATGGAGTAAGAATTAAGCGTGTGAGCAGAAGCTCGCAGCCATAGGCCGCACTGCCCGTGTGCCTTCCAACGTGTTCTTGACTCACATTGTGTCACATTGGTTACTCTGAGCCCTCAGGGACAGGCTGCTGACCCTCTATGCCTCTTTCTCTTACCAGTGGAGGGGGCAGTTCCAAAGGTCTTCCTGCTTCCCGGAGTCTCTGCAGAGAGCATTCCAGAATGGTGTTTGCTCAAAGCTGGCTCTTCTGTGAGGCACAGCCCTCTGTAAACACAGCATTTCATTACTAGAGAATGATGAATATTTAAGATGCCAACTCCCGGCCTCCACGCTGCAGTGTGTAACTCAACTCTGCATGCTGTTTTCTCCTTCTTCATCAAACACCTCGACTGCCTCGCCTGCGGGCTGAGGATGCAGCTTCCGGTAGTGGTCAAGGCTGCAGGTGCTTCTGGGTGGCAGGATGCTGGTATGAGTGATGGAGTGTGACCAGCAAGTGGGAGACGTTGAGGAATGCAGGCCCAGTGTGCTTGTCAAGAAAAGGGAGCAATTTGTGTCTTAGGTGAAGACTCCTGAGTTTTAAACTCGGGTCTCACATTTTAACATTTTAAATAAGAAGAAAACGTGTTGACAGTCACAAGACAACCGTCTTGTGACTCCCAGCTACTGTGACCATGGGAAAGCAGTGCTCTGTGGTGTGCAATACCTTATACTGCTGATCCTTAGCATTTTTTCAATTTGACATGAACATTTCATTGAAGATTTCATCCTATTTCAAGCTTATGCCTCAGAGCAAATCAAGAAGGCTTGTTTCAAATCCTGGTTCCATTGCTTGCTGTCTATGGGCTTTGGGCAAATTGTTTAATTTTCTGTGCCTCGGGTTAGCTAATTTTTCAGTGCCATGACCAATATACGTCACAGAAACAGCCTAAGGGAGCGATCACTTGTTTTGGCTCATGGTTTCAGAGGGTTCAGCCCATAGGTTCTTGGCCGTGGGTACTTATGTGGAGTATGGCGGCATTGGGGCACATGGTGGGCAACTGCTGCTCACATTGTGAATTGGAGGACTAACGGCAGTGTCATATCATTTGTCCTTATATTTCTCTCTCCTATTGTCAATCTGCCTGGCAGCTACAAAACCATAAAAAAAAAAAAAATAAAGTAAGAAAGACAGGAAGATGGGAAGGGAGAGAGGGAGGGGGGAAGGAGGAAGGGTAGGGAGGGATGATGGGTGTTGAGTTGGCTCTTCAGAAGGAAGCACTGAGCTACCTTGCAGTCAAACAGGCGATATGAGCTAGATACTGACAGGCCTGGGGAAAGTGTGACAGGTGGCATCTCAGAGAAAAATGACACTACAGGAAGAAAACTGGTCATACCATGGCCATTTTACTGATATCCAAGTGGTCTGTTTTCAAGATGCTTATGATTCATGACTCTAGAAGCATAACGAATCACAGACCCGTGACTGGATTGCCACTGCCATGATCCTATTGGCTTATCCACTCATCACACATGTGTGTGTCCATGACCACGTACTGCATCGTTGGGTGGGGGTCATAGTTGATGAGGAGATATGCTCTGGTCTCAAAAACTGAGTGGGAATTTTCCAGGATGACTGTGGATTAGGGGAAGGTTAGGCATAAGACTGAGAAATGCCTAGGAAGAAAGAAAGAATGAGGGCAGAGGGACAAAGTTACTTAAGCCTAAAATAAGATGATGATCCATTTACAGTATTTATGGTGCCATAAAGTTAGGCAATCCTAGAGGAAAATTATTCTGAAGTAAAATGTCTTTTCCCTCGAAATTGATCAAACAATTATCTGGCAGTGTTAGAAAAAGAATTGAGGCCATTCATAATACATCCCTGTTATCCTCAACAAAAGGAAAGCAAGCCTCATCTCTCTGACGGTGTGGCAGATGCTGTTTGTCCAGGACAGCACTGGTGATTCTCCTGTACAGAAAGTTTCTGTCTTCACTTGTGACTCAACTTCTGGACTAAGCTCAGCCTCCTGGTGCAGGGTGCAAAAGTGGTCAGCCCTCAGCAAGGGCAGGAGAAGCATACAAACCTGTCTGGGTGGAGATCTGACCCCACCCAGATGGGTGGTCCATTCTGCATAGCCTCCCGGAAGCCCAGGGAGATGGGTCCTCAACTGCCCACAGCTCACAGCTGCCCTCTTGGCTGGCTATTTTTCTCTTCTTTTTTCTTTCCTCACTGACTTCCTAGTACCTCTGGGGATCATGTCACAAAGAAGCCATTTGCATTCAAATGCTGCACATCAGGATCTGTTTCTGGAGGAATCTGTAAGGAGACAAAAGGAAAAATGTAAAACCAGAAACCACCATAGGGCTACAGACTGCGGGCACTTGAGCCTGATCTCAGTCACTTGGGATGGCGGATACAAAGCCCCACCCCTAAAGCCTCATGATGCTCACTACAGATGGCCAATCTAAGACACACGACTGGTGCTGTGAATTTTATTAATTAAGGCAATACTGAGACACCTACTTACCCATCCAGATGTGGACCTCACACACACAAATGTCACACAAGATGACTTCCTTTCTGCTATTAGAGGAAAGCATCGATTCCCTCTCCGAAGAGTCGTTTGCTGCATCTGTCTTTCCTTCTTGCTTGTTTTCTCTACAAAACAAAATCCTTTTCTAAATCTGTCCTTGCCCACTTTCCCAATAGGACAGAAACTGCTTTAGAGTTTCAATTATGTCCCTCAAAAGGTACATTAAACTCCACACCCAACCCCTCTTTCTCTGCCCACCCTAATGTGGAAGTGGGATCTTCGCATTGTAACCAAGTTAAGATGAGCTTATCCTGTATCTCGGTAGCCCCTAGTCCAACATGGCTGATATCCTTCTGAGAAGAGGCAAAGACAGATGCCCACAGTGAAGACACCATGTGAAAACAGACGGAAGAGAACATATCTGAACACAATTCCGAGAGCCATCAGGCCAGACACGACGGGTACCCCTGGGAAGGGTACTCCTCAATGCTTCTGGATGGAGCTGGCCATATTGAGACTAGGACTTTAGACTTCTAGACTTGAGAGTTATTTTTTATTTCTCTGAACCATCCAGTGTGTGGTGCTTCACTATAGCAACCCCAGGAAGCTGAAACATCTAGCCGGCTGCCTCTATCTGAGTGGTTTCTGGACATGGACTGCCTTAGCTGTCGCTTTCTGCATCCCTTGGTGCTAAGTCTGAATTGTTCTTGCTCTGGGGTCAGGTTGTAATGTCTGGACAAAACAGACAAAGGAGGCTAATGGATTTTTTCTAGAATCCTCTTGTCAGGAGAAGGATAGAGGCCCAATCTTGCCACCCACAGCAGCCCAAGGACTCCTGTTAATCCTTTGGGACCTTGACACTGGTGACTCTGGATTCTTCGATAAAGAATGGAATTTCAGAGTGAGCGGTGTTGATCAGGTAGAATTTATTTAAAATACAAATGAAGGTCCCCTGCAAGGAAGAGCGCCCCCTTCGGGGTGTAACTGAGCACTGCTTCTGCGCTGAGAGTCCCTAGCCTTCGCTAAATGATGGTTCTCAGTTACATCTCTTAGAGCTGATAAAGATGGTTTTGTTTTTATTTTTTCCCCTTTAAAAAAATGAAATAAAGTTATAAATGACTCCATAGATGACTTGGGTGGAATCACAATCTCACAAGATAACAACCAGGGTTACACAAAGCATTCAGGACACACCCTTTTTCGGCAAAGGCATTTTCTAGTGAGATTCCCTGAGAACTGCAGGTTAACAGCTGGAAAGAGAGCAAGAACTTAAACAAATATTAATTATGTTGGGATTCTTGGTGCTCAGCCTTCTGGAGGCTTTTGCCAGGCTCTGGGGTGGGGACATTTTTTCTTTTCCAGCCAAATAAGGATTTCCTGCTTTTCTACCCTGTTCCTTCCCAAGCTGACTGCAGACCTCAAGAAAGCCACGTGATCAAGTCCAGACAGAAGGTGCTGGGAAATCTCAGAGCTACAGCAGCATTCATAGACCTCTGCTGATCATAGCCATGACCCAGAGCACACACACCCAAGCAAGCACATCTTCCAACACAAGGCATATTGTTTGCCACTTGGAGACGGATCACAGTACCGATCAAACCACTGGCCAGGTTCTCAAGGAGTTGATGTAACTTTAAGACACTGCTATGTCACGTTATTCAACTCAAATCTTTTGGTCATTGATACTTCTGCACCATTCCCAGGGGAAACAAACAAACTGGCCACTGAGTTTTCTTAAATTGTCTTAGCCTTTATCAGAACCAAATTCCTCCTTTCAAGCCTTCAAATGCCTCTATCTTTTCTTATCTGGCTTTATTGAGCCGGCTATGCCTCCGCTAGCTTGCACGTCCAGGTTTGTCTGAGAAAAAGTAAATCTGCTTTCAAGTGTCTGACCTTGAGCCCCGAAGCCGGAAGGACACAGGAAAACAAGCAGAGCCTGAGAAAGAAGCTCCAAACCTGCACCTGAGGCTGGGGACCTGCTTCTGATGTCCTTGTCACTTTTGAGTTTTCCTCATGGTTCCTGAAGATAAGGACAGAAAGCAAAAACTGACTAGAGCCAGAGGCTCCACACCAATCTGGAGGTCTCTCTTAAGTATTTGATCTTACCAGCTGTGGTCAGAGGTTACCATGGTAACTCCGGAGGGCATTTTTAAATAGGCAGAGACACATTGTACTATTTGGAGGTAGTTGGTTAAGAAAAATCTGTCTTGAGAAAGAGTGGACATGCTAGTTTGAGAGAGACATCAAGAAATACTGCCTGAGGCTGAGGACCTCCTCAGTGTGTGTAACTCAGCCTCCCAAGTCAGTGAGCAGGGCCAAAATAGTTCTTGACTTTCCCAATACTACAACCCCTTAATAGAGTTCCTCATGCCATGGTGACCCCCAACCATAAACTTATCTTTGTTGTTACTTCATACCTGTAATTTTGCCACTGTTGTGAATCGTAATGTAAGTAGCTGATATGCAGGATCTCTGATATTGGACCCCTGTGAAAGGATCATTCAGGCCCCAACGGGGCTGTGACTCACAGGTTGAGAACCACTGGCCTAAAGCCACTGGAACAGTCTCTAGGAAGGCAGCCCAGCCAGCCAAAGGCCCTGGAAGTGCTGCGCAGAGCAGGGTTAATGGCTCCAGTCCCCCTGGTCAGGAGGGTCAGCTCTCTTAAGTCTCACCTATCTCATGGCGGTTTCCTGGTCTTCCCAAGTTCCTATGCTTTCACAGGATACACGGTGATGGCTTTCACACACATTTGAACGTGGAATTCATTCTTAGCTCTGTGACTTTGTCTCTTAATCCCTCCCAGCCACGAGGCCCTTGTATGTTAGATGAAGACCAGCCGCTTCTCCTGGGGCTGCTGCTGAGCGGATCACAGATCACATCCGCACGTCGCTCACGTGTGTTGGGTCTTCTCCCTCTTAGAATCTTCCATGGTTGCTGTCTTTGTGAAAAGAAGAGCAGTTACTGTAGAGCTCTGATCCTAACACCCGGGATGCTGGGACAAGTGGATCAACAATTTAACGTCAGCCTGGACGACAGTGGAAAGACCGCGTCTCCCACTCCCACTCCCCCCTCCCCCCCCCCCCCCCCCCCCCGTCCTATAACAACAGCGATTATAAACTATGGAAAAACAGGTCATGCCTCTGTATTTGTGGATTTGGATGATATAAGAACATGAAGTAACTATGTCAAGTGAAGGAGAGATGTCTGCAGGATAAGCATGATATCCCAACGGAGTTGGAATGGAATGAGCAGACTGTCAGTCTCCCGAATCTTGCTGTGACCACTTGTGTAAATATAGACTGCTCGGGGCAGGAGTAGGAGAGAGTCGACAAAGGGCCACAAAGAACAACAGCATGGCCGTGGTGGCACATAAGTGCTCACATTAACCTGAAGCAATCTCTCATCTCAAAGTGAATAAGAGGTAGTTTTCCTGGAACCAAACAGAAATGACCATGGTGTCGAGACACACATGCATGTTGCCCCAGATACCATGTTCTACTGTGGAAGTAGTTATGTGAAAAGTGTTAACTAGTTATAGAACAAAGAAGTCATAAATCAAACCCTTTACCAAATATGACAGTGAGGAGCACAGGTGGGTGCGGAGAGGCCACAGGTGGGTGTGGTAAGGAGGCACAGGTGGGTGTGGTGAGGCCACAGGTAGGTGTGGTGAGGCCACAGGTGGGTGTGGTGAGGAGCACAGGTGGGTGTGGTGAGGCCACAGGTGGGTGTGGTAAGGAGCACAGGTGGGTGTGGTGAGGCCACAGGTAGGTGTGGTGAGGCCACAGGTGGGTGTGGTAAGGAGCACAGGTGGGTGTGGTGAGGCCACAGGTGGATGGTTTGTAGCAAAGCAGGGACCACTCTGTTAATAGGTTTCAGAGGCAATCTGATGTCTCTCTTAGCTTCTGAATTGCTTAAGCCAACACTCTGTGAAGAATATACTTTGGAGATATTGATAGTCACAAGGATGTTAGGTGAGGCCTAAGGGTAGCAATGGGTGGCTAGCTAAGGGACTGAAAGGGGCTGAAATAATTTTGCCCTGGTCTACAATATTGTAACTCTTATAGAATCTTTGACACAGTGATGTTTGTTGTTGTTGTGGTTGTTGTTGGTTTTTTTGTCGTTTTTCTTAAAACTTCAGTTTACACCTGTCATTCCTGCACTGGAGTGTTTGAGGCTAGCTTGGGTTACATAATGAGTCTCTGTCTGGATAGATAGACAGACAGACAGATAGGCAGATAATGATAGATAGATAAATAGATAAATGAATAGGTAGAAGACAAGTAGATCATAGATAGTTGATAGGTGGCTCAACAGTAGAGTTGGTGGCAGTCAATGCCCTGGAACTAGTTAAAGTGGTAAATTTCATACTGTGTCCTTTTTAAAGAATGTCAGAGTGTTTCCCAGGCACTGTATATATCACATGAAGCCATGATAATAATCTGGGACACAAAGATTGCTTTTGAGTAACAAGGGGATCCATTTAAGTTTCTCATTAGTAACAGCAAGGACAAGCTTGATTCATACTCTGTAAAAAGGCTTCAGACATTTTGAAAAGCAGGGAGGGCATGGGAAGAGATTACAGCCCACAGAGCTCAAGCCTCTTTCCCAGAGGCCGGGAGCTGGTGATCTTCACGCACAGCAGCAAGGCTCCGGGCTGCCTCTGAATCCCAGGGATCTTATTTGCTCACTAACATTTCTATGCTCTACCCAGAAGGCCTATAACCTCCATGGAATCAGTCATTGGACAGCTGTGGCTCTGGCATTGGATCCTCTCTGGGCTAAACCATCCTTGAAGGTCTCTTCTCACTTCCTGGGCCCCTCAGACACCAAGTTCTGGGGACACATTTTCTGTTAGAAGAAGGTGTTTGTCCTATGTAGCAGGGATTCTAGAGAGACATCAGGAAACCATTGCTGTCAATGGGGTTTTCAGAACACTCATATCATATTCATACGTAAAAAGGAAATGCTTTATTCTTTAATGAGTCTTTTACTACAGGGACTGAGTTTTTGTTTTCCCTAAATCGAAATCGCTAAGAGCGGCTGTGGTGCAGCTCAGATACAAGAGTGCTTGCCTAGCGGCCACACAGTCCTACATCTGATCCCCGGCATGGCACGAACACTCAGGGAGTTGGCACACAACTGTAACTCCAGCACTTAGGAGGTAGAAGTAGGAAGATCAGAGGGTGGCCATCTTTCATTATACAGTGAGTTCAAGGCCAGCCTGGGATACATGAGATCATATTTCAAAAATATCTAAAATAAATAGAATAAAATGAACATAAAGTATGTCCGTGTGCACGCATGTGTGTTGTGCGTGTGTGTGGCACACATGCACCAATGTATAGTTTCGGTAAAGCACCCTTGATATATTACACGTGGGCATTTCAGTCCAGCTCTACACACAGGAAAATGATGTTTATCCTAAGACTGATGGAGCAGAAATAGATGGCCTTCCAGGGAGCTCTCGTCATGAGGTTGGCCAGCCACCACCAAGTAGCTTCTAGAATCCTCGGGGGTACGGGTATCGGGGGGACCGTGAGTGAGGCCAGGACACTGTGTGCCAGAGGGGTGGGGGTGCTTGTCTACCAAGGAATGGGGCTTCAGACGCCTTCGCCATCACTGCAAAGCACTCAGGAGCCTGTCTCTGCTACCGAGTCCCAGCACCCCTTTGGGGGGGGTTCTTTCTGGAGCTCCCTGAGAGTGACGCTTACCCATGTGCCTTATCTTTGTGTCCATCTCCCACAGTGGGAATGGCTCCAAGTAACTTCTGGAGGTTCCTTCAGGCTCAAGCGTAGCCGCTGGGTGCCAGAACGTTCTGTGTCCATGACGCTACAGCTCCCTTCAGCCACCTCAGAGGAGGGAACACCACAGCACCCGTGGGGAGACTTTCGGGTTCGGGTGTCACTGGGACAGGCAACCTTGGAGCCTAGTGCCTCTAAAGCAACCAGTAAAGAAGTGAGGAAATCAGTAGCCTTTATATACTCAAAGGATAAGCAGACTGAGAAAGAAGTTAGGGAAATGACCCCCTTCACAATAGCCACAAACAGCATAAAGTATCTTGGGGGTGACTCTAACCAAACAAGTGAAAGACCTATATGACAAGAACTTCAGATCTCTGAAGAAGGAAATCAAAGAAGATCTCAGAAAATGGAAAAATCTTCCATGCTCATGGACTGGCAGGATTAATATAGTTAAAATGGCCATATTGCCAAAGGCAATCTACAGATTCAATGCAATCCCCATCAAAATACCAACCCAGTTCTTCATAGAGCTAGAAAGAGCAATGCTCAAATTCATCTGGAATAACAAAAAACCCAGGATAGCTAAAACTATTCTCAAAAGTAAAAGAACTTCAGGGGGATTCAGTATCCCAGACCTCAAACTTTACTATAGAGCAATAGTGATAAAAACTGCATGGTATTGGTACATTATCAGGCAAGCGGATCAATGGAATAGGATTGAAGACCCAGAAATGAACCCCCACACCTATGGTCACTTGATCTTCGACAAAGGAGCTGAAAGCATCCAGTGGAAAAAAAATCTTTTCAACAAATGGTGCTGGTTCAATTGGAGGTCAGCATGCAGAAGAATGTGAATCAATCCATTCTTATCTCCTTGTACTAAGCTCAACTAACTCCAAATGAATCAAGGACCTCCACATAAAACCTGACACACTGAAACTAATAGAAAAGAAACTGGGGAAGACCCTTGAAGACATGGGCACAGGGGAAAAGTTCCTGAATAGAACACCAATAGCTTATGCTCTAAGATCAAGAATTGACAAATGGGACCTCATAAAACTACAAAGTTTCTGTAAGGCAAAGGACACTGTCAAAAGGACAAAACGTCAACCAACAGATTGGGAAAGGATCTTCACCAACCCTAAATCTGACAGAGGGCTAATATCTAATATATACAGAGAACTCAAGAAGGTAGAACCTAGAGAACCAAATAACCCCATTAAAAAGTGGGGTACCAAACTAAACAAAGATTTTTCACATGAAGAACTTCGGAGGGCTGAGAAACACCTTAAGAAATGTTCAACATCATTAATCATTAGGGAAATGCAAATCAAAACAACCCTGAGATTTCACCTCATACCAGTCAGAATGGCTAAGGTCAAAAACTCAGGAGACAGCAGGTGCTGCTGAGGATGTGGAGAAAGAGGAACACTCCTCCACTGCTGGTGGGATTGTAAGATGGTACAGCCACTTTGGAAATCAGTCTGGCGGTTCCTCAGAAAACTGGGTATGGCACTTCCGGAGGACCCTGCTATACCACTCCTGGGCATATATCCAGAGGATTCCCTGGCATGTAATAAGGACACATGTTCCACTATTCATAGCAGCCCTATTTGTAGTAGCCAGGAGCTGGAAACAACCCAGGTGTCCCTCAACAGAGGAATGGATACAAAAAAATGTGGTATATTTACACAATGGAGTACTATTCAGCCATTAGAAACAATAAATTCATGAAATTCATAGACAAATGGATGGAGCTGGAAAACATCATACTAAGTGAGGTAACCCAGTCTCAAAAGATCAGTCATGGTATGCACTCACTGATAAGTGGATAATAACCTAGAAACTTGGAATACCCAAGAAATAATCCACATATTAAATGATGTCCAAAAAGAACAGAGGAGTGGCCCCTGGTTCTGGAAAGACTCAGTGCGGCAGTATAGGGGACTACCAGAACAGGGAAGTGGGAAGGAGTTGATGGAGGAACAGGGGGAGGGAAGAGGGCTTATGGGACTTGCAGAGAGTGGGGACCCAGAAAATGGGAAATCATTTGAAATGTAAATAAAGAATACATCGAATAAAAAAAAAAACAAAAAGAAGTGAGGCTAAGCTGGGGTGGCAGCAGGGGGCGGGGCGGTGATGCCACAAGAGGGGCGGGGCAGAGGGGCTTTCCCTCCTGAGCTGGGCACCCTGCTAGCGTGAGCAGCCACCCATAAGCTAAGGATATGGCTGTATCTTTAGGAGTGTTTCTCCTGCAGAGATCAGGGACAGGCTCCACTGGAATGCAAATGGTTTGGTGGTGACTGAGACTGCAGGATTTGGACTTTGTCTGTTTTCTAAATAGTTATGCTCTCTCCTGTTCGGAACATACCCCCTCCTGAGAGCAGGCAACATAGCGGACTAGGAGTTCTGCCAAGCTTTGCCTCTTTGTAGCTGTGTGACTCGGGGGAAATTAATTTCCCTCTCTGTGCATAGTTTCCTCTTCTCAAAAACGAACAGGATAAAAATGTACCTCATTGGGTTATTATAGAAAGGAAAAGAAGCTACTTCACGCAGGGCAGAATATCACAAATCTATAAGCAAGAGCCCTTGTTATCACTACTAGACTGGATAAAAGCACCTTGATTCTCATATGCTTTGGCAAGCAAGCCCACCATTTACACCAGTGGTTCTAGCCTTCCTAATGCTGTGACCCTTTAATACAGTTCCTCATTTTGTGAAGACCCCCAACCAAAACATTATCTTTATATCGCTACTTTATAACTGAGATTTTGCTAGTGTTATGAATCATAATATAAGTATCTGTGTTTTCTGATGGTCTTAGATGACCCCCCCCCAAACGGGTCACAACACACCCATGGAGAACCACTGCTCTAAAGCATAAGGAAGGGAGATTGACTTGTTGTTGTTTTCTTCCATTTGCAGTTCCTTTCTCCAAGCTCTGAATCCTGGAGCACATTCATTGGCAAAATCTGGCCTGAAGTCGGGGGTGGGGGGGGTGGTGGGGGGTGGGGGGTGGGGAGCAGGGGGGGAGGGGAATATGGAGAGAATGTCACAGCAAGTGCTGCTGAAGGGTGGCTTGCTGGTGGGTGAGGCACAGTGGTGCGCTCTTCACTCAGACACCCCTGGGGAATGGATGTCACTGGCCCCTGCAGTCAACAGACTCTAAGTAGAGGAGACCAGCCTCCACAGGGGAAGCAGGGCACCCGCTTAAATGGCACGATCCCAATACTTAGTCCAAGAAGCTAATATTGCAGATTAAGGTGTCTGTGTATGCAGTATGAACTGAGTCCTCAGCCAGCCTATTCCTTAATGTCTCCACTTTTTAAAATGCATTTTTATTACGACTATTATCGTAACAATTATTCTATTCGTGTGTGTGTGTGTGTGTGTGTGTGTGTGTGTCCGTATGTCTGTGTGCCATAGCAGGAATGTGGAAGGCAGAGGGCAGTTTGGTGGAACTATCTCTCCCCTTGCGGTTTCAGGAACTGAACTTAGATCGTCAGGCCTGTGAAGCAAGACCCTTTACCCTCTGAGCCACTTCTCTGGCCTAAATCATTGCTTTGTGTTTGGTTGGTTTGGGGTGGTGCAGGGGTTGAACCCGGGGCTTTTAAATGCTAGGCAAATGCTCTGCCATGGTGCCACGTCCTAGTCCCTGCTGGATTTTTGTTGTTTGGTTGGTTTGTCTTGGTGCTGGAAATTAAACCAAGAGCCTTGTGCAGTTGTGTAGCACACACAAAGGTCTAGGCTCAATCTTCAGTATCACAAAACAAAACCAACCAACAACCAACCAACAACCAACCAACCAACCACCACCAACAACAACAACCAAAACCCAGGTCTGATCGCACGCACCTATAACCCCAGCACTCTGAAAGTGGAAGATCGGAGAAGTTCAAGCTCATCCTTGACTATATAAAGAGTTCAAGGCCAGCTTGCGTGGCCAACCTAGAAACTAAAAACTGAACACAAAACAAGCCAAGTGCAGCTGTGTGTCATATTACCACACAGTTGGAACGTCGGCCGATGTGTACTTAGCAATTGTCTCACAGCCCTGATGGAAAACTCTTACCACCCCTATTTTCAGTTGAGGAAACAGATTAACCACATCACCGTGACAGCGACCTTCAGAGACTGTGATGCTACAGGGGATGGTGCCATGTGCATCTCCTCAGCCATGCTCTGTAGGACTGCTGAGGAGCAGCGGAAGGCAGGGAGTGGGAGTGGGGGGCTCAAGGGACAGCCCCGGGAGAGCCGCTCTTGATGTCGACTCATTGTGAGTCCTCTTTGGGATCAGCACCATCTGATAAGGGGAGGCTAATCCTGTTTCTCTGGAGAAAGCATTTCTCTATCTTTGGTGTCTTTTGTTTTGGTCCACTGGCCTTATAAATGATCTTAATTGTGACTAATTAACTCTGCTAACCACTGTGAGTCTTCTGCCTCCAGCAATGCTATGGACATCAAGGGTCCTGCTGGTAAATGACTGCTCTGTCTGAGTATATTGGTTATTCCATGGGCTCTGACGGCCTGTAAGCATTATGACAATGTAAAGGTCTAAATGTGATGCATGATGGGTAAAAACTGTTCTCCAAATGAGACTAGCAAGCATCCTTCCTTCTGCTCCAGCTCTCTTCATACAAAGAGCCAATGAGAAGCACAAATGTGGCCTCTTTCTCTCTCTCTTTTTCTTTCTCTTTTTAAAACCCACAACTCTTTATAAGAAATGCACTATATTAGGCAGACGCTCTGGAAGGACAGAACTGATAGACTGAATGTGGTACAAAGGATGGGCCACACAGTAGGGCTGGTAAGTACAGTGATCATCTGTATACTGAGAAGCTGAGACCCCAGGAGCTGCTAGGTCCTCAAAATTGGGTGCTTCCTGTTCCAATGCAGAGCTCTGGAGTCCTCCTAAGAGCTGTAGATATATTCAGCCCATGTGGAAGGCCAAAGAAGCTGGGATCCGGTGTCAGGGGAGGATGGTGGCAGCAGTGACAGATGTAGTGACTCAGGAAGAAGCCAGAGAGGCAGCTCATGCTGCCTTTCCGTGGGTCTCTCCATCCCTGCCTGCTGCCTGGGAGCTGTGACTCAGTCTGAGGGTCAGTCTTTCGCTGTCAATTCTCTCTGGAAATGTTTTCACAAACACAGGAATGTGTCTCCTAGGTTGATTTTAAATCTGAATTAACAATTAAGACAAACCATTGCATATGTTTTTACCGAACTATGTAAGCTGGTGGAAGGAAGGTAGACCAAAGGTTAGACTTTTCCACATCAGCATGTCCATGCGGGAGCCAAACCTCCAACAGCTCTGTCTTGTGTATACAGAGAAACACCAGACATGGCAAGGAAACGGGACAGCAGGTTGTCAGCCTCCAATCTGGAACAAGGGTCTTGCCTGTCATTAATGGAGCGGCCCATAGGCCTCTGAGCAGTTACAGGAAGGGGTTAAACTCACAAACACAATGCTGTGTGTAAGTGATCAGACTAAGTTACACAGAATTCAAATTCAGGACACCTGTGCAGCTATGTCATGCATGCATGGGCAGTAGATTAGAGAGATAATGTGGATTATAACTATAAACATTAGTGTCAGGGTTGGGGAGCTGGCTCGGTGGTTAAGAGCACTTGTTGCTCTTGCAGAGGACCTGGGTTCAGTTCCCAGCCCCCACATGACTGCTTACAACTGTCCATCACTCCAGTTCCAGAGACCCGATTCTGGGCATCACAGGCACTAGGCACACACATCCAGCCTGCCTACACGCAGGCTAATCATTCATACTCAAAATAGAAACAAATAAATCTTTTTTTAAAAAAAAAAATCAGAATGGCCATGTCTTTACAGGGAGGGAAGAGAAATCTGAAAAGGACCCAGAACTGGAATCCTGGGCATTGACTATATTCTAATTCTGAACTGAAATGGTGGGAACCCGAATTTCTGCTTCCTTCATCTCCAAAATACATCAATCATACACATACAGCTAGGAATTTAATATATTTTACAATAAAAGCAAATGCCAGAAAATAAACAGAAATGTGTTTTATGTCTCACCTCAATACACAAACTCATATATCTGTGTGTATGTGAATATAGTAGAAAAAAATGCCATCAAGAAGCTGACCTTTACAACATAAAGTGCACGCTGATATGTTACTCTTTTCTATTTGATTCTATCACACACACACACACATACACACACACACACACACCAGCCAACTGATTTCAGAGCCCACTAATAGATCACAACCTATTCAGAACATTGTCTTGGACTAAAAGGCACTCCCGTGAGCACCCCGTTTCTGCTGCCTAAGAAAGGTTGTCCAGTGTGGCAGGCAGCCCTCCCTGTTCTCTAAAGAGATTTGCCCCCCACATCATCCCTGTGGTCTAAGAACGTAAGCTTTTCCTCTGTGAAGCCTGCCCAGTAAGTGACCGCAGATTGTCTGGCAGGATGCATCTGACTCAAATGGCTGGAAAGAGCAGTGGGAGGGGCAATGAGAGAGGGACCAGTAAGGGACAGAGCTGGGGTGAAGATTCGGTTGGGCAAGTGCTTGCCATGGAATCCTGAGGACTGGCACTCACAGGGAAGGCTAAGAACAGTTCATCTGTCACCGAGCTCTAGGGGGCAGAGTAAGGAGGATTCCTCCAGCTCGTTCTTGCTCTTGCTATTCCCATGCCACCCCTGGGTCAGACTCCACTCCTCCTGAGTTCGGCTGGACGATCCTCCCCACCCCCACCCTGACCCCTGTATTCCCGAAGACACCTGACTTCCGGTAACTCCTATTTTCGGCCATTCTACACAGAGGGCCCACGTGTGATTTTTAGGAAGTCTCTAGAGATAGAAATAGCTTTTGAGAAGATAAGTATGTCATAAAAGCTTTAGTAAACAACAGTGCATCACAGAGTGCACACATTTCCTCATTTAAAAAAATAAATAAATAAAAAACAAAAAAGCCATAGCGGCTTTTCTGCTTGTAAATTCACCCAGAGGGTAATAAGCCAGGGCACAGCCGATAACTTTAATAATTGAGTAATAAATAAATAAGCACCGTGTTTGGGCAGCATGTCTGGGAGAGCAATGCCAACGAACTGCAGCACAAAGGCTGCCTGAGACAAACCTAAGATGAAATATTAGGATAACCCTCTATGGATTTTTGTGACCTTAGAATGTGTCCAGGACAAGCGGCCACATGCAAAGAAACTCCTCGGTGCACAGCTAGCACACACCACCAGACTCCTCAGGCCAAGAGGTAGGGGTTGTTTTTAATGTGGGTTTGGGACAGCCACTGGCAGCCGCCAGCCAATTGCCTGGAGTGCTTAGACCATCACAAAATTGGATGGATTCCGACTCTAGCATCAATCAGCGTCTTCACCAGGAGGAAGGAAAAAGCCTATGATGGGGGAGGGGAATTAGGTTATTAAATTAGAAGAATTAACATAATGGACAGGACCCGAGGAGCTCCACAGAGCACATGACTCCTTACCATATGTAACTCATTCCTTGAAGCCTTTTTCCTCTTTATGATGCCTTGCAGGTTCTGTCAGAGATCTGGGCAGTGTGTGAGGCTCTGTTTTAATCAGAGAGATGGAGGAAGGTGAACTTCTCCAGTGAAGAAGAAGCAATGGGTGTCTGTGCACAGGGAGAGCTGACTGGAGCGTGCAATGGAGCGCAAACTTCTTAGGGAAACTCAAGTAGGGTGTGACCTAATTGAAATCAGCACCCTTCTTCATTGCTACCGGAGAATCGGGAGAAGCTGCCTCTGGGATTCCAGACAACCACCCTTGATGCCCTTGGGCCTGGCAGGTGTGAGGCATTGTGCCAGGCCTTCCTGCCTCTCTGTTTGTTGGTGTTTAAGAAACACGGTGACTTTTGCCCTCCTTTGTTCCTTTCTTGCTTTGTGTCTCAGGATCTAAAACTCAGGCCATTTTGAGGATTCCTGCGGTCAGAAGAGTCAGTCTCTGATTGCCTCTCGGCAGTCCGAAAGAACAGGGTAATGCGATTATCCGCTGATATTTCCATAGTGTCCAGCCTGTAAAGTGCTGGCTGTTTTCTGCACTCTGAGCACTCAAGGTGAACTCTGCCAGCATCGTCAAGAAATAGCATCATTTCAGGCCCCGCTGTACTGTGCACTGGAAACACCAGTCTTCAGGGGCAGCCGAGAGGAAGAAAAGAAACAGGTCTTTTTCGGTACAATTTTTGTTTATGTTCCAGAGTTCTGGTTTTTGTTATTAGCCTTAGAATTTTCTTGATGACACTGAGTTAACAGACCTTAGGGAAATGCTGTCCTTGTGATACTGAGGGTATCCAGGTCTCTGATGAAATTAACAGCTCCTTCGTTTTACTACAAAGACTCCTTAAGGAGAGACATCCGTGGTGGCTGTCTGCAAAGGCCTTTGGTTTTTACCTGAGAGAGAAAAATCTATCTGGGAGGTTAATATCAATGTTGATGGGGGAAAAAACCCCACAAACAAACAGTAGAGGGTAAAAAAAAGGCAGGTAATGCCAAGAACAGTTCCCCTTCTGGGTACACAGGCTTCCAAAACTGTCAACAAAGCCCTTCTGATCGGAGGTGGGAAGCTCACAGGGCAGCCAATACCAGTATCTAAGAAAAGCACTTGCCCTTTTATTTTTAGACATATGATAAATAGCATCTCTCTTTCCCCCTCTCCTCTCTCCCCTCCTCTCTATATATACATATACATATATCACACACACACACACACACACACACCCCTTCTTATCTGTTTGGGACCCAGGCTTGCCTTGAGAACACGCTGCTTCAGCTAAAAGCTGCGAGCATGTGCACCAGGCCCAGCTCTGCTCTGTTATTTCTGATGAGAACAAGCGCTGTTCTTAAGACAACTGCCTTTCACTTTGCACACTGGATTGTCCTTTGCTCGGTGGAGCTGGAGGTCTTTCCTACACGTTTCCAGCCTGTCCTGGGGAAATGATCAGAGTCGCAGGGTGCCTCTGCTTACACCCGCAATGGGTACCACCTTTGTCCTTGACTTCTGAGCCTTGATACTCTCCTTTATTTCTGCAGTCCATGGCAGAAAGAGCTAAGCACAGCTTGGGGGCATCATACAAAAGGAGGTGGGCAGGCAGCCAGGGCTTGAAGGAATAACTGGGATGGGCTGTCAAGACCTAGTCAGATCCTGCTCAAGAGAAAAGAGCCAGGTGTCCTCAGAGATATCCACTCAGTTCTTCCTTTCTTTCTGTTTTAAAAGCAGCCAAACCTTGAATCCATATAGCATCACTCTTCTGAGAAAGCGAGATAACCTGGCAAAGTTTTGTCTTTCAGATCTCTTCCAGAGCTAAGTGTTAACTGACTCTAATACACTCCTACAGTGACCATAGCAGAAGTTGTCCTTGTGTGGCACAGGCAGAGTGCCCCAAATCCAGGCTGCCTTTAAATATTTTCTCTTTCACATAATATGTAAGATGTATACATAGATGTATGTATGTAGATTATTATGCATATATAGTATATATAGATTATGTGTCTATATATGCATACATGTGTAGAGACATATATAATCCAAATATATCTACATATGTATATATAGATATTTATAATCTACATACATACATACATACATACACATTAACCTGGTCTGTGATAGAAATGCCTTTTGATAATGATGGTGTTTGGTGTCTTTTGCTTCATTTGCTTTTTTTTTTTTTTTTGTTTTTTAGGAATTTTATACTATATTTAAAAAAAACACAAAATAAAAAAGGGATTCAAGAGTTTCAGTGTCTGACGGCCACGGAGGTGACACCTGTGTCATTGCTCAGTCTGCTCATGGAAGGATCAAGGAGGTGACTTTATGTTACAATCAAACTTTTCCTGCTAGATCCAAGACCCTGAATTTATCCAAATTGTAGAAACATGCTTTAACCACGCATCCATCAAAATACCTCTCATTCAGATCAACAACAGCTTTAACTACCGAGTCAACTCTCTCAAATTCTAAAAAGACCCATATTGCTTCATGATCAGGTGCACCAGGAATCTCATATATCACACATTTCCTAACTTTGCATATTTTTCACATTCTTCCTTTGTTTCAACTTCCAAGTCTTCATGGACCTCTCCTGCACCAACCGTGTTCCTCAGCAAGACCACTGTAGGAGGGCACTTAAGAATTTGAGTTAATGGATTTTGTCTTAGTCAGGTTTTCTATTCCTGCACAAACATCATGACCAAGAAGCAAGTTGGGGAGGAAAGGGTTTATTCAGCTTACAGTTCTGCATTGCTGTCCATCACAAAAGGAAGTCAGGAAGCAGGAGCTGATACAGAAGCCATAGAGGGATGTTCCTTACTGGCTTGTTTCCCCTGGCTTGCTCAGCCTGCTTTCTTATAGAACCCAAGAATACCAGCCCAGGGATGGCACCACCCACAAGGGGCCCTTCCCCCTTGATTACTAATTGAGAAAATGCCCCACAGCTGGATCTCATGGAGGCACTTCCCCAACTGAAGCTCCTTTCTCTGTGATAACTCCAGCCTGTGTCAAGTTGACACACAAAACCAGCCAGTACAATTGACCCCTTGTCAACTTGACACACAAACACATCACTATTAAGCCTCAACCCTTACTTTCTTATTCATCCCCAAGATCTAAATTATTTTAAAAGTCCCACAGTCTTTACATATTAAAGGTTCAATCACTCTAAAATGTCAAATATCTTTAAAATTCAAAGTCTTTTAAAAATTCAAAGTCTCTTAACTGTGGGCTCCACTAAAATGCTTTCTTCCTTCAAGAGGGAAACATATCAGGGCACAATCATGACCAAAAGCAAAACTCAAACTTCAATGGTTCAATGTCTGGGATCCAACTCACAGTCTTCTGGGCTCCTCCAAGGGCTTGGGTTACTTCTCTAGCTCTGCCCTTTGTAGCACACAGATTGTCTTCTAGGCTCCAGCTGCCTGTACTCCACTGCTGCTGCTGTTCTTGGTGGTCATCTCATGGTACTGGCATCTCCAAAACACTGCTGACTTCTGCTGTAATTAGGCCTCACCAATAGCCTCTCATAGGCTCTCTTCATGGTGACAAGCCTCTGCTCCTATGCATGACCCCTTCAAGTCCTGGGCCATCAATTGCAACTGAGGCTGCACCTTCACCAATGGCCTTCCGTGGCCTCTCACTGTGCCAAGAGCCTCAGCTGCTCTTCATGACCCCTTCATGCCTTCAAAACCAGTACCATCTGGGTGACTCTTACACAGTACCAAGTCCAGCCACAGCACAAAATACAACTGTGGCTATCTCTGGAACACAGCCTCTGTGCTCTCAAATAACACTTCCCAGAAGATTTCACCTCAGTGATGCTGGTTTCTTCTTAATCACCGCTAATTTCTTAGCTCCAGCTAACCAGCATCAATAGTCCCAGTAATACAAAGGTTTGATTTATTGGTTCTGGTGCCACATTTCTCTAACCCCCCAATCCTCTCTTTTTAAGCCCCTGCACAGTGGCCACTAGGCCAACTCATCAGTGAGCTGTGGGTTCAGGGAGAGACCCTGCCTCAAAAACCCACAGTGGAGAGCAATGGAGGAACGTCTGCGGCATTGATCTCCGGTCTCCACGTGGACATGCACAGGCACACAATGAATCTACGCATGGAGTAGGTTTCCTGTAACCAACTGAAGGCTCTAAAAGAGCAAAACTTTCTTTACAAAGCCCATGGCATCTCTCTCTTCTCTCCTCCTTCTTTTCTTTCTCTTCTTTCTGCTTCTCTGTCTCTCTCTGTCCCTTTCTGTGTGTCTCTGTGTATCTCTCTCTCTGCCTCTAGTTCTGCCTTTGTCTCTCTCTCCATCTCTGTTTCTTTGTTTCTCTCTTTCTATGTCTCTCTGTCTCTTTCTGTATCTCTGTCTCTCTCATTTTCTCTCTCTCCCTCCCTCCCTCCTTCCCTCTGACTCACACAGGCCCATTAGCAACTTGAATGCAAGTTTCTGGTCCCTTACTACTTTACCTTTAAATCCCAGCAGCAAGCACAGCTACTCAAGCCCCACTCCTAGTTTTCAAGGATCCTCAGATGAAAATGACAATGACAAAGTACAGTCCCAGGTGCCACACCCCAACACCGGAAAGCTGGTGGTGGGGGAGCGCTGTTCACAGAGCAAGGAGCTGAGGTCCCCGGAGGCTGGCCTCCCTGCCTCTGGCCTTCCAAGTGTGACTCACATGAGGCAACATTGAACAGCAAACCTGGCTTCAGATCCAGGCTCCTCTGACCTGCCTGACTCTCAGCCTCATCCTGTCGGTAGAAGGATTTCATAAAATGATTCTGTCTTGGTTGAACAAGCAGGGATCTAAGTTCTTTGTAATTCGGAGTAGACTGTGATGTAGATGAGGTTTCAAGAGCAAAGGCTTCCTTGAGCCTGTGAGTCACAGCTTTCATTGCCCCCAGCTGGAGGATGAGTATGGACCTATCCGGGTGGGTGGCTGTCCTATCCTCTCTTCCACTGCATCTCTGAGGGTCCGGGGGACCTGTCACGTTCAGGGTAGGCTCTTGCCCCCTGGGGCACCCTGACTCAGCCCCTCTGCTCTCTCAGCAGGCCCTGCTCAGGCCTGTCTTTCCCAGGGAAGCCTGCTCCCCTGTTCTCAGCACTGACACATCTTGAGAGCACTCTCTGAAGAGAGCACTCTCGGAATCTGTTCTTTTTTCCTTCCAGTTCCTGCCTTCAGCCTCTACCAAGGAAAAGATGTGGATGTGGGAGTCAAAGGGAAGAAGAGAGGAAGAAGAGAGAAAAGAAATGAGGATGAGAAGGAAGAGGAGGGAGAAGAGGAGGAGGGGGTAGGAAGGGGAGGTAAAGGAGGAAGAAAAGAAGGGGAGAAGGACTAGGAGGAGAGGAAGAGGAGGGGGGAGGGAGCAAAGCTACCCCGCCCCTCTCTTTCAGCTCAAGTCCAGACACAGTGAAAACACAATAAGCGCCAATCCAACTACAAGAATTGATGCCAAAGCAAACCGTCTCTGTGGTTAACACTCAAGGGGACAAGGCTGTTAAAAAAAAGCCTGTCCGCCACTGTTTGGAAACTCCGAAGGGAAAATAATACTGCGGCAAGAGGCGCTTGGCTCTCCGTTTGGTTCTAGGCAAATTATAGTGAGAAAAACACCCTGTGCCTTTTACCAGCGACACTTCCGGTGCTGCGACAGTGAGCTCTCCTGGAAAGAGTCTCTATTTTACAATCTTCTTTCTCCTGATCCTAGGAAAGATTTACAGAGTTGCCCTGCCTCTTTATCTCCAGGGCTTCCTCTCCCCTCCTACTCGGTGAGGCTCAAAGCAGCTGCTGTTGCCTAGGCAACACGACGGACGAAACTTGTTGCGTTTGCACCAGCTGTACCCAACCTGGGCTGTGTGGAGGCTGCTGGCTTCCTTTTCCTGTTTGTCATCTAGGAAACGTCAGACCTCCCGGCTGAGCCACGGTGCCTGAGTAACACCAGGAGAGCATTCAGCCCCAAGGCCAGCTCTGATTCACCGCATTGCTTCCGATTTTCGCTCATAACCCCCTTCTCAAAATATATGGCTATAATTAGGCAGATAGACTCAATGTCATGTTATAATCCAGGGGGATTGGTCAGTTCCCCTGTGAAAACAGATCAGTGAATGGATACATAGGGTGATCATGTTGAAAGAGGAGGAAAGGGCGTGGGAGGGAGGGAAAGAGGGTCTAGTTATTGATAAGATTTCTTTTTCACTTCTTAAAAGCCGAATTTCATTTATTTCTCCCATTCCACAGGATGCATGGTGTAGTGATTGCAAATATTTGATTCTTAAAGCAGATTTGGAAACCAAACAAAACTATTCTATTTCGTTAACTGATATATTAGTTTGTTTGCTTTTAATAGTGTCAAGATGTCTTAGGGTTTCTGTTGCTGCCACAGAACACCATGATCGAAACCATGTTGTAGAGGAAAGGGTTGGTTTGGCTTACACTTACGTTTTGTTGTTCATTATTGAAGGGAGCCAGGACACAAACTCAAACTGAGCAGGAACCTGGAGGCAGGAGCTGATGCAGATGTCGTGGAGGGTGCTGCTTACCGACTTGCTTCCCCTGGCTTGCTCAGCCTGCTCTCTTATAGAACCCAGGACCACCAGCCCAGGGATGGCCCCACCCACCATTGATCGCTGATTGAGAAAATGCCTTACAGCTGCGTCTCATGGAGGCGGTTCCTCAACCGAGGTTCCTTCCTCTCTGATGACTCTAGCTTGTGTCAAGTTGACACACAAAACCACCCAGCACACAGGAATTAAAACTAGGGCCTTAGACATGGGGAGCACAGGCTCCAGGACTGAGCCACTCACGGCAGAACAAACCGGTGTTTTTGAGTGCCAGCAATTCACTTACCCAGAACAGTCAGTGTATGTGTTAGTCTTTTTGTATTATAAATTTCTTTTCAAATAAAATGAATTTGTCTTATAACTTTATTTCTCAATCCTGATTTTCCTCATGAAACATGTGTGGGCGTTTTCCTGTCATTTAAAGCAGGTTACTTGCCCGTGTGTGTTTTCTCCTTTCTGTGTGTCACCTTCCCCAGCCACCTGATTATGACCTCTCCCTTCTCTTTCTGATTTCTTTCCTAGTCATTACAGAATGCATTCTCATTCATTCATTCATTCATCCATTCATTCATTCACTCCATTCATTCATTCACTCACTCATTCATTCACTCATTCATTCATTCATTCACTCACTCATTCATTTACTCACTCATTCATTCACTCATTCATTTACTCATTCATTCACTCATTAATCCATTCACTCACTCATTCATTCTTACTCATTACCTGCCTACCCTTTCCTTTCCTAAAAGCTGGAATTTTCTAGTAATCGTAATGTCGTGCTCTCCTGTCTTCCATTTTTCTAAAACACGGTCGTTGAAGCTGGAGGATTTCTGTGACCGCCATCTGTCCACCCTGGCTGCTTCTGTCCCACGAAGGCAGCCATCATCAGTGGACATAGCATTCACCTATTCCCTCGATAAGAAGTCACTGTTCTCAAGTTACTGATTTCCTCATGTTTTTACTTCTCCAAGTATTCTCCTCTAGGCATGTGCTTTTATGGAAGCATCTTCCTGCAGGTGTAAACCAAAATTCTGGGAAGAAGCTACATGTGTATTCAAGAACCTGTAGACAGCTTAGCCATGGCTGACTAGAACATGTGTTTGTGGAGAGATGGAAGTTTGTGGAAAAGCAGCCAAAATTGTGCTGGGCCTTATGGCCTATGCCTGTTGCCTGTAATTCCAGCACTAAGGAAGCTGAGACAGAAGGATAGCCCTGAGTTCAAGGACAATTTAGGCTACATAGTGAGTTTTAGATCAACCTGAACAACAGAACAAGACCCTGTCTGAAGAAAAATAAACAAAAGAGCCAAAATTTTCTTGAGTTGCTTTTAGAGCCTATCAATAAAAGCCATTTACTATCAACTTGTGTATCTAAGTTAATGTTTTAGATAAACTTCCGCCATTCTGCAAATATGACAAAGATGACATGGGAATTTTGTATAAGATCCACGCTGTCTCCTTAAAGATAACACTGGAATCCTGCAGAAGAAACTGCCAGCTTCTCTGTAGCCAGCCTCCTGAGCAAGCCTAGCTACTCCCTCTCGTTCTGACTGTAAAAACTCATTACAAGGTGGGTATCATCCAGACAACAGTGCCCCTCAGAGAAGCTGGAGTCTGTGGTCCCAGAGCGGAGTCACTCATATTTTTATTTTTCCTTTTGAGCAGAATGGCGATCTTATAATTACACACAAAAGGTAAGATACATGCTTTGTTTTTAATTCTATTATTTGCCAGTTACTAAAATAAATTTATGTGCCAAACATAATCTAAAGGGATCTAATTAGTTCCTAGTGTCACTGTGAGTGCAGGGATTTAAATACACATGACACATTGACCCCAGTGCAGTTAGGATCTTCAGTGGTGCACCTGTGGCCCCTGTCCAGCAGGGACCTCTTTGTGTTGGCTTCCGAGTCTCTAACAAGGCCATGGCATTGTGTTCTTTCCTTTCCTTTCCTTTCCTTTCCTTTCCTTTCCTTTCCTTTCCTTTCCTTTCCTTTCCTTTCCTTTCCTTTCCTTTCCTTTTTCTCCTCTCCCCTCCCCTCCCCTCCCCTCCCCCTCCCCCTCCCCTCCCCCTCCCCTCCCCTCCCTTCCCTTCCCTTCCTTTCCTTTCCTTTCCTTTCCTTTCCTTTCCTTTCCTTTCCTTTCCTTTCCTTTCCTTTCCTTTCCTTTCCTTTCCTTTTCCCTTTCCTTCTGCCTTACTTACTGGGATGATGAGATGAACCAAGCCCACCTTACACCTCTCCATTGCTTAAGAGCTCTCTAATCTATTGGTTTCTTGTTTCAAATGGGACGATGGTTGAGAAACCAGCCCCCCTCCCCCCATGGTACTTCTTTCCTGAGGTCTTCTCAGTACACAGAGCTAAATAAATCTCCTCTTTCCTCCTCCCCACTGTGCTTCCTCCCTCCTCTCCTTCCTCCCCCTCCCTCCTCTCCTTCCTCCCCCTCCCTCTTCCTCCCCCTCCCCCTCTCATCTCCTTTTTCTTCTCTTCCATCTGCTCCTTTTATGTCTCCACTTTCCGTCTTCCTCAACATAAACACAGCACCTGTCATTACACTTCAAATCTAACCTGGTCAGCCTCACACCCACGGCACCATCGGTTTACACCAATGGCACCAACACAATTACCATTTGCCCTCATCTACGATACACACATGGGATAACTTCAAAACCTAGAGGCTTAAAGGTGAGGGTAAACACTAATTACATCACAGGTTCTAGAGGTGAGCACATCTGTTCTGGTCAGAGTGTCCCATGAGATGGCAAGTGAAATGTCGTCTAAGGTTTCATCATCTGAAGTCTTGACTTGGGCTAGCATGGTGGCATCCCACAGGACCTACTCATGTGGTTGGTTGGCAAGCTCATTCTATGTGACTGAAACCTCCAGGGGTCTTCTCATGGCTGCTAGAGGGTCCTTATATACGAGTTCTCCAAAGTAAGAGATGCTGGAGAGGGAGGGAGAGTAGCAACGTCTCTAACCGTGCGGTCTCAGAAACCACATAGTGTTGTTTCTGCCACCCAGTCCTCCAAGAGTCAACGGAGAAAGTCCTGACCTACTGAAGGGGGAACGTGAAGGATATTTCCTTTTATTTCACGGCCACAGCTTACACTGATCCCACTTGCAGCTTTCTAAGCTCCAGTTCCTCACCTTTTGAAGGCCCTTGATCTTAAGGAGAAGGATTTCACTTCCTGCTCCCATGCACACTCAATACATAAGGCGTGGGATAATCGGTATGGAGCTGGATTCCATCCAGAATGGGAAATCAAAGATGAGCAGGGGCCCTGAGCGGTAGCACTTCTGAAGCCTCTCAGGGAAGGGTCAGGTGCCACACACCACCACAGCATGCTGCTTATTAGGAGCAAGCCATCGAGGCCAGCTCACACTGTCAGGGAAGGGACGACGGTCTCACGTCCTGAATGTGGAGATGTATTTTATATTGATTTAAATACTGCCACCAACAGAACAATTAATTGCTAAAGTAGTTAGAATGCTCATACTTTTGTATTTTTAGAGAATTTCGTAATGACGATTTATAGACAAATTGCTATGCTCAAAATTCACGTGAAATAAATTTCAGGGTGTCAGAGTCAAACTAAGGCAGCTAAGGTGCACACGACTTCCCATTTATTTCTTCACACTTGAACAGAAACAGGACTGGTTTCATTGTTTGACATACAGTATAGATTATGGTCTCGTCTGTCGGATGGTCAACGGTTATGTAGAGAGTTTGTCTAACCAGTCCTCTAAGTAGGGATAACCTTGGGGTTCCCAGTTACTCACTGCTTCTTTATGACTATTTAAATCTTTAACTATTAGAAATACTGCTGCAGTGGTTGGCTTTATGTATATATCCCTGTCTATTTTTTTCCAGACTCACATAGCTATGGACTATTCCGTGTTGTGGCTTGTTTACAAGATACCAGCTTGATAAAGATACTATCTTATTTTAATTTGCATTTCTTTGATTCCATTCTTCTTAACATTTTTCGTTTTATTAACTTATTTTTTTCAAAATCACTTTACTGATAGATAATTAAGGTTTAAAAAACTATACACAGGACTAGAGTGATAACAGCTAAGAGTTCTTGCTGTTCTTCCTTCCAGAGGACCTGAGTTAAGATCCCAGCATCCAATCCATGTGAGGCGGCTTGCAAGCACCTGTAACTCCAGCTGCAGGGGCTTGGATACCAGTTCTGGACTCTTTGGGCACCTGCTCATATATGGCATAAACTCACACATACGCATACACACAGAGAGAAATATTTTTCTAAAAGTGTGATATCTATTCAGTATGTACATCTGTGTTCTGGACCCTCCCATACCATGGCTCTCATCTGTGGCAGCTGCGAAAATGGTGTTTCCAAGAAAGCATAAGATGGTGGCTGGTCCCTCATGCTCTGCCGTCCACTAACTTAGCTTTCCGCTCATCACCTTCTTGTTTCTTCCCCTATCCTCCATTATCTGCGCTCTCTTGTTTCTACTTACCTGTGGCCTTTCAAGTGTGTGCTGAGCTCTTTATTAAGAATGTAAATATCTCTCCATAAGTATTACAAATACATCGCCACTATTTTGTTTTTCTTTTTCATTCAAATTGTCAGGGACCAAGTTGTCAGTTGGACCTGTAGAATTCAGTATTTCACATAATCAAGTATTTACCTCTGTGATTACTTCAGTAGATCTTAAACATCTTTATGATTTATGCCGTTTTGCCAAAATTCAATAGTGCACTCAGATGTGCTACTTTAACATAATCGGTATTGTAAATCTTTCATACAGAAGCGCACTGACCGTAGTCTGATAACTTCCTGAGAAATGAAAACTAGCAAACTAGTTTATTGCACTGGCTTGCTGGGGTGGACGCTATTATGGTTTGAGTGTGGAATTTCTCCCATAGGTCTGTACGTTGTCAACTTGCTCCCCAGCTGGTGGTTCTGCTTTGGAAAATGCTGGAAACTTTAAGGTATCAGGCCAACTTAGAGGAAGTAAGTCACTGGAGGCGTGACCTCAAGGCAGTTGGTCCTCTCCTTTCACCACGTGGACTGTAGGGACTAAACTCCAGATGTCAGCCTTGGTATCAAGTGCCTTCAACAGCTCAGCCAACTCACTGCCCAAAACCCCTATAATTGGGGTTGAAGTTGGTATAAATGTATATATAAATATTATATATATATACTTTGTGTGTATATGTATGTATATGTGTATTTGTATACGATGAATATGAATATGCGTATGTGTATGATGTATATGTATATATGTAATATATTCCTTTCCTTTCTGTCTGATTTTTCTGTCCCGGAATCATATTTGTAAGATTGTCTAAGTTAGGGTTTTACTGATGTGAACAGACACCATGACCAAGGTAACTCTTATAAGGACAGCATTTAATTGGGGCTGGCATACAGGTTCAGAGGTTCAGGTGGGAACCTGGCAGCATCCAGACAGGCATGGTGAAGGAGGGACTAAGAGTTCTACATCTTCATCTGAAGGCAGCCAGGAGAAGGCTGGCTCCCACGTGGTTAGAAGGAGGATCGTATTGCCTACCCCTACAGGGACACACTTCCTCCAAACAAGGCCACACTTCCTAATAGTGCCACTCCTGGACCAAGCATATTCAAACCACCACAGAGATCCTTTCTTGTTATTTCTGTCATCTATGCACTAATATTTTATTGTATTTTCATTTTCTTTGCAGTATTTGACTAGAGAGGAATTGTGTAAAATATTCTTTTTATTGTTGGTAGACAGGATGTTTTGCAGTTTTCAACTATTTCAATGTGTTGCTATACATCTTTTATACATTTTTTGTCCTTTTATATATCTTTTGGGCAATCCAGGTTAGCATCTCCGAAGATACTGGAGTAGACTTCTGGGTCTCTATCTTCTTATCTATGTATCTATCTATGTATCTATGTATCTATGTATCTATGTATCTATGTATCTATGTATCTATCTATCTATCTATCTATCTATCTGTCTGTCTATCTCTCTATTAATCATCTATCTTTCTATGTATCTTTCTATGTATGTATGTATGTATGTATCTATCTATCTATCCATCTATATTGTCTTTAGTAGATAATAGCAAACAGTTTTCAAAATTGTTTTCCACTGTGTTTTTGTGTTGCATGTCCTTCCCAGAGTGTTGTATTAGTTTGCACAAATGTCTTTTGGAGAGAACAGGACAGGGCTGGGAAGTTCTCACTGTGGGTCACGGTCATTTCGCCTCTGTTATCTTGTTTGATTTTTGAATGACACAATGAACTTCATTTCTAGAAGACATCAGAGAGATCAAGGAATTTGACCCCAGTCATGTTAAGTAAGAATGTAGGAGTCTTGTTCTGTCTCCCTACTGATCCAAGGTAATGCAAAATGCTGCATTGTTACCATGGCACTAAAGAAGTGTCAGCATCATGGCGGAGCCTGGCTGGGGGAGGACTGTCACCAGGGATGATGGGTGGTGTGGAATTAGAGCTCTTTCTCTCTGCTTTTGTGTATGAATAGGATGTGATCAGCCAGTTTCCAGTCCTGCTACCCTTCCATGTTATGACTTCCCTGCTGTGAGGACGCCATCCATCCCTCGGGAACTGAAGGCTAAAATAAAGCCTTTCATCCTTGGTCTGACAAGATGGCTCAGTGGGTACTTGCTGCCAAACCTAACGACCTGAGTTCAATTCCCCAGACTCACATAATAGAAGGAGAGAACTAACTCCCTCAGGTTGTCCTCTGACCTCAACGTGCACAATGTGGCATGTGTGTGCAGGCCCCCTCCCCCAAACAAACAAACAAATACATTACAATAAAGGCATTAAAGGCTTTCTTCCTTACATTCCTTTTGGTCATGGTATTTTATCACATCAGCAGAAAGGAACTAAGACAGATGCCTAAGCATCTTAATCCATAATTGCTTGGAATCTTCCTTAAAACTTCTTCCCAGTTGGTGAACAAATACATTGTGGTATGTCCTGAAGAAGGAACACTATTCATCACTGAAAATAAATGAGTTAGCAAGTCACGAGAAGACACAGAGAGATCTTAATGTGTATTATTCAATGAAATAAGGCATTCTGCAAAGGCTACATAGTCTATGGTTCTAGTGGTAGGACAGACTGGAAAGGGTGATAGTGACAGTAAACGGGTCAGTGGTGTGGGGAACCTGGGAAGGAGGAAGAAGAATGGGCAAAGGGACGTGGGTGTTTAGAGCTGAGTGACTCTTTGATGACTGTACAGTGACAGATCTGTCACTATACATGTGTGCAGAATCCTGATATACTCCACATGCTATGAATCTTAATGTCAGCGATATGCCCTGTGTGTATGTGTGAGCAGGGTTTTATAGTTGTGACAAAGGCACTTTTGCTCTCTGGTGGGGGTGTTGGTGGAGTCAGAGTTAGCCAATCGTGAGGGCACAGGTGCAGGGAATTTCTCATGCCGTCCCTTCAACTTTGTCAGGAATCAAAAATTGCTCTAAAATAGTCTTTAATCAAATTAAAAGGAATATTCTTTTTTTTTTCCTTTTATAGCTCAAAGCACTCATCTGGCCTTCATCCTGCATGATGGTGTCTTTATCTTGCTTACAGCCGTTTTATTTAAAATTCACCTCTGAATAAATAATGGCAAAAATCCCCACTATCAATGAATTTACTTCTAGTACAGAAAGGAAAAAGCAAAGAATAAATAAATAGATAAATGTTAATAAAATAATAGTTCCATTCAACCAAGAATGTAAACGTTTAGACCCTCTGAATCATGCTGAATGAGTGCATGGGAATATATGCTCAAGTTGATTTATATATATATCTGGGCACAGTAGTGCACACCTGTGATCCCAGTACTCAGGATGCAGAGGGAGGTCATTCCTGGCCATATTGATTTGAAACCAGCTTTGGCTCTATGAGATCCCACTTCATAAAACCAAAAAGGGGGCAGTGAAGAGGCTCAGTACCAAAGCCTGAAACCTGAGTTCGATCCCCCTGAAACCTGCATACTGGAGGGAGAAAATTGACACCTGCAAACCTGCAAGTTATCCTCTGACTTCTACACACAACAAGGCACGCATACACACACACACACACACACACACACACACACACACACACATACACATACACACACATACACACACACATACACATACACACACATACATACACACACATACACACACACACACACACACGAACCCCACAAAACAAAACCACCTTTAAAAACAATAAAAACATAATAACATGGCATGTTATCCTACTTAATTGCAGGAAATTAATAAAGTAACTAAGTAACTAAATATTAAGTAAGTAAATGTTAAGAAATTAATAAAGTAATTATTTATTACAAATAATATAAACTTCTGAAGGTGGCTTAAAATTTTGTAGATTAAGAACAGTTATTTATAAAACCTGACTATAAACTATGTATTTCCAAACACCCTGTACTGGTTAGATTTTTGCCAGTTGAACTGAGACTAGTATTATCTGGGAGGAGGGAACCATAACTGTGGCGCATTTTCTTCATTAATGATTGATTTGGCAGGGCTCAGCCCACTGTGGGTGGTGCTGCCACTGGGCAGGCTGCATGGGTTATGTAACAAAGCATCCTGAGCAAGTCTCAGAGAAAGCAAGCCGGAAGCAGTGTTTGCCATGGCCCCTGCTTCAGTTCCTGCCTCCAGGCTCCTGCCTTGAGTTCCTGCCCTGATCTCTCTCAGTAATGGACTATGACCAGGAAGTATAAGTCAAATAAGCTCTTCTCCCTCAAGTTACATTTGATCATATGTTCACCCCAGCAATAGAAGCCAAACTAGGACCCAGGATATGGGTCTAGGAATGCGCACCTTGTGTTTTTGCACTGATTTGTGTTTACTTGGTTCAAGCACTGTCATAATTGCAGGTGCATTTATTGTTCGAATGTAAACATTACTATTCCATTTCATCTGCTATTCCATGTGTTCCTTTAGATCACCAGTTTTCAACCTGTAGGTCATGCATGACCCTTTGGGGGGGGCAAAGGACCTTTTTTCATTGGGGTTGCCTAAGACCGTTGGAAAACACAGATATTTACATTACAATTTATAACAGTAGCAAAATTATAGTTATGAAGTAGCAACAAAATAACTTTATAGTTTGGGGCGGGGGTCACCATGACATGAAAAACTGTGTTAAAGGAAGCATTAGGAAGGTTGGCAACCACTGTTCTAGATTTGATTTGGCTTTTAAAAAATCAAGTTATAATCAACCCAGGGTCTGTCTGCTTTGCTTTTCTAAACCTGGGCGCCTTCTTTTCTGCTGTTCTTTACTGTGTTCTATCCTAAGTGTCTGACCAGGTCACTGACTCGGGTGTCTTGGAGTCAGAGTTTGTATCTATGGCAGTGTAGGCCCCAAGACATCTAGCTTTTTGTCATCAAGACTAATGTCGTCATGTACAGAGTTCATACTGTCAACAGTGTGGTAGAGGTTTTGTGTGTGTGTGTTTTATTTTTGTTTTTGTTTTGTTTTGTTTTTTAGTCTCACGATGCTTCAAGCAAGTTTATCATTTTGTGCTGGCTGGCAGTGTTGGTAGCTATCCTGAGGAAGTGCAGTGAGGGTCCAGGAAGGAGTCACAGCCTCAGACCAATGGCCTCAGCTCAGTCCATCTGACCCCTCAGTGTAGAAACAAGCCAAAGAACTAAAACTCAATACTCCCAGTTCTTGGGCTTTTGTGGCGGAGACTAAATAAACCATGGAACTTATCCCCAGCAAGCCCAAAGCCTTCCAGGTACTGCTCAGTAGCCAAGGGGTGGCCTCTCAGCCCACCTTGGGCACGGGGTGCTCTGTGGCAGCTAGTGACTGGACTGGTCTCTGCCAGCTCCAGCACAATGCGCTGCTGCTGCTGCTGCTGCTGCTGCTGCCATTGAGACAAACAAGTGCTGTGCTGTGTGTATTCCTAATCTGTATTTTAATGTCTCCAACAATCTACTGGTTAATTAGCAATTTGCTGCCCACGGATATGCAAATGAGTGACAGGCACAGGTCCTCTGCATCTGTAATTACTCTGCTGATGTAGAAGCCACTTTCTTCCCCGTGTAGGTTTTTCCCTGTGTGTGTGTGTTCCTGCTTCAGGAATTTCATTATTTTTAGAAGCGTGCTCTGTGCGTTTTTATGCTTTAATAAAAGAGAGTTCAGTGATTACTGTATTTTGAAATATATATAATATATGCATGTCCCTCCTCAATTCCGGGTTTGTTTTTTTTTTTTTTTTTTTTTTTTGCATAAAGAACGGTGAGTTAGATTTATCAAGGGGCTACCATCCAAATTGCAGAGCATCAGAGCCTAAGACTGAAAGATACACATTTCTGCGGCTGCCAAATTCTTATCTTGAATCGGTGTCTTGTAGTATTTGATTTTCTCTCACCAGTTCCGTGCATAGAGCCACAAGCTGCCGACCCCATCTGCCTGTTGGCGCACAAAGCGTTCCTGTTTGGAGGTGTAAATGTTTTACAGGTTTTTTTTTTCTTTTTTGGATGGGGGTTTTGTTCAGGGCACTAAGAAAGGCTCTCATGTTAAATTAAGTCAATTAATAAATGGAGACACATTAAGCAATCAATTTTGTCAGCCTATCTCCCCAGCATTATGTATGGTTGGCTGTAATCACAAGATAAATGCAATGTGCTGATCTATGGTAATGTTCAATAATACATTCTCCGCCAGGCTCAATTCATCAGGGAGTTTCAGTCGGGGAGGTATTTGTTATTGGCTGTCTCTGAACCTCAAGGATAACATTTCTGTCCTTTTGATTGGCTGCCTCGCTGCTGCAAGATTCTAACCGTCTTATTTTGATGATGAATATGAAGGCGCGCTAAGCCGGGCTGGAGCGGAGTGTCTCGGAGGCTGTGTGCTCCGTTCCAGAGCCCAAGGACTCACAGCCTCCTCCTCCGCTGCCTTCCTGTGCCAACAACCCCCCAAAAGTTGTGATGCTTTTCTTTACACAGTGCTTTGGGGCTGTGTTGGATCTCATTCACCTCCGGTTTCAGCACTACAAAGCTAAACGGGTTTTCTCCGCTGCTGGGCAACTTGTCTGTGTGGTCAACCCCACGCACAACCTAAAGGTGAGTCACTTCCTCTCCTGCTTTCTGCCATCTCCACAAGGGCTCTAGCCTTTTCTCGGGAGACTTCTATCAGGGAGCTCATGCAGACAGTTTGCTGCCGCTAGGATCCCGGGCTTAGGGGATACTTGCCTCATTCGCTCTCTGGATAGCTTGGAGCTGTTACCGTGACTGTGTGGGGTTTTCTGGACTGGCAAGCAAGAGAAGAGCAGGCACATAGTGTCTTCCTCACACGGTCCTCCGAGGGGGCTGGGGGTGGGGGCAGAGGGAGCAGGGGGAGGGGCAGAAGGGAAGGCGAAGGAAAGAGAAGGGTAGAGATGTCCTTACCCCCCTCCCAAGCATTTGTGGGCCAATGCCAAGTAGAAAAAAAATCTGAAAAGTTACCCAAATTGCTGTCTGGCCCAAGGATTTGGCCATGCAGAAGTAGCCGTTTCTGCAAGAGTTTGCCCTTGTCCTCAAACTGTGTCAAAGTGTGTGTGTGGTGTGTGTGTGTGTGTGTGTGAATGAGAGAGAGAGAGAGAGAGAGAGAGAGAGAGAGAGAGAGAGAGAGACTGTGTGTTGCTGGGAGGAGTTTAGCTCCTTTCCCTCCTTCCAAGGAGATGTGAGCCTCCTCTAAGGACAGCACTCAGAGGGCTTCGCTTCAATTGTGTAATAATGAAACCCGGCTAGGAGCTGCAGCAGCGGCTGCCTGGAGCCTGCAGGCGGCTGACTGACTGGCTGCCGAGCAACCAGCGGCTGCCCTCACCTGCTCATTTGGTGCTGCTTTCTCTGTGTTCATCCCTTCATGTCAATGTTCTAAGCCAAAATGCAGGGCTAGAAGGACCTCGACATGTCACGGTGCAGATGAGGAAATTAATGAAGAGACATCAGGGATGTGGAGAAGCTGAGGAACGGGGAAAGGGCATGCTGGGACAGCACAGCTAAACTCCCCAAAAGGTGGAATTGTCTGAAAATCAACTGAAAGGCAGGACTCATTAGATTGCAACTTGCCCGCCTTCACTGTACTGGGGCACTGAGGGGCAGGGGGAGGGGCTATGTCTGCAACGGAGCGTGGGACTGACTCCTGGAGACTGAGGCTGTGACTCTGACCACCGTGGTCGGGCAGTGTGGAGCGATGCTCGTGGTGGGTTTGATATCTAGGTTGTATGATAAACTCTCGTGATTGGATGGATGGTGTTCAGCCCTCTTGCTGCAGACCGGTGTTTGTAAGCATTCTCCATGTCCGTTCCTGGAAGTCTTTAAACCGACAGCTGTCTGGAGCCTCTGAGGTCAGATTCCAGGAGCAAGGTGATGGAGGGGTGTGGACTATACTGAGACCCCAACTGGCTTTCTGTGGTACACAGGCTGTGACAAACCTCGCCAAGGCGTTCATGTCTTACGTTCATTCAACTCTTTCCTCTTCTGTATTTTTTTTTATGGCTTGGTTTTATAAATGAAAATTCTCATCCAGTCATCCTTGGCAGAGCAAGTATACAGTAACCATATTAAAAATACTCTCGAATTCCACTCCGTGGCCACTCCGGGGACCTTACTCCAATCCCATTATTTTGTCAGCTCACATTAGTTACTTCCCTGCGGCAAGAAATATTGTTTACTCCTGTTTTGCATTTTAATACCTTTTAAAATTATGCCACATAGCGGCTCTAAAGTTTGAATTTACGTGGTTCACTGACTGCGCCTGAGGATGGGGAAGGGGGGTGCTCAGGTCTTGCTGGGCAGCGAGGGGAAACCATCTGTGTATGTTCTGTAGTGATGACTGCTTCTTGACCACAAGTCTGGGTGCCCCAGTGCAGGGGCCCAGGGTTGGGGTAAAAGGCTTTGAGTTACCTTGGACAACTGGGACTGAATGACTCAACCTTTCTCAGCCTTCCCTTCCCCATCTTGAAGATAAACCTAGAAATATCTGTCCTGCCTTCTCCATGGCTTTCTGAAGCTGCCAAGAGATAGTGTGGGGTTGGAGGAATGAATAAATGTGTTTGTAACCGTCTTTCCTCTAAACACACACACACATACACAGACACATGCACATACATGCACACACATAGAAACACAAACACACATACACCATACACTCACACCTTGCATGTAGTTTATAGGCTTTTCAGAGAGTGTCACTTTAAAGCTTCAAGATAACTTAGGCTCCTGTAATCAGGAACATTAAAACATGTCATGTGCTTTTAAGGAGTAATTTTTCATGGCTTAGTTTGTGTGTGTGTGTGTGTGTGTCTGTGTCTGTGTGTGCCTGTGTGTTTACTTATTTGGCTTTCCCATTCAAACCCCTTAGGAACTTAGCTCATTAGAGCCTCACTGTTAGTAACCGTGGTGTGCTGTGTGTCATAGTGTTTGGGTCTCAAACACAGGACTTGGAGGGCCACTGCTGGCAGAGGGATGCACCCAGCAGCCAAACTGCTCTGTGGGGTCTCCATCAGCTCCAGCTTATCCAGCACCCAGGTGACAGAAGGTCAGCCGAGCCACTTTCAACCTGAAGCTAGCAGACTGCATCAGACTTTTAAAATAAAAGCACTGTTGGCCTGCTGATTAAGCTAAAAAGTGCATACAAACTCAGAAGAGTTCTCTCCCTAAATGTTCACATCCATAAATAGACCACACACACACACACACACACACACACACACAGTCTTTGCTATAATACGCTGTAATCTGTTGGGGGAGGGGATTCCTTTTTTTAGAGGAAAAAAAAAAGCCGTGGCAATGATAACCCAGAATAGCTATTGATCTGTGGTGCTTCCCCCGCACTTTAAGACAGGCTGGGACCTGAAGTGGTGACTGAGGCTATGGAACACAGCCTTGCTTTCTTGGGCTGCCTGGAGCTACAGAGGAAACAGCTCTGCTCTTCCCTGAGAATTCCAGCAGCATCTAAAGACAGTGGGGGAGCAGGGGCCGAGTTACAATTCACTAGCTGGGAGCGGAGAGCACTGTGTAGCTTCTACAGGTCACCTCCATTAGCAGTCTCACTAACACACCAGTCCTTCGAGCTGATCCCTTTCCTTGTAAATGGAAAGCAGAGCCTTCCAGGGACTGCAGCTACTGTGGCTAAAGCCATCAGGACCATATATTCATTCTAAAGGGCCCTACAGAGTGTACGGCTGACCGGTTGACCGGGAACACTGCGTTTTAAATGCCTGCCTAGAAATGGGTAAGGCACACTCACTCCCTGGATCCCCCTAGGTCTGTCTGTGTCTGCCTGAACTTGTAACACATTTACATGTGGTGCTCAAATTTACTTTCTATCCCATGGACCGTGCTCCTCCAAATAACCAGCTTTCAGGCTAGTGCTCCTCCAGGTAACCAGCTTTCAGGCTAGCCATCTCCAGACTCTGCCCTTCCCCAGGCTGCTTCTTGAGCACACTCCTTGTACCTGCTGCCCCTCCCCACACGAAGCAGCTTTCCTTTCCTGGTTCATCTCCCTTTGGCTTACCCACCAGAAGCAGCCCTGCCCTGCCTGCAGACACATCCTTGGCAGAGTGTCCCAGCCAGTTCCTGCAGCCAGGGGTCTCTAGGACCCTCTGATCCCAGCCCTCAGTCCTTCCCCAGGCCACAGTGAGCTGAGGTGACTGGGTGACTCCCTTCTCTTAGCCACAGCTTGCATAAATGAGTTTTTAAAGAGCAATGCTAGCAAAAAACGCTTTCTGGCAAACTTCCGAAAGAAAGGCCCTGTCTGATGCGCCACCCAGTGTCCTCCTCTGCATTGGGCCAAAGAACACTACTACCCCACTTCTCTGCCTCCATTCAGCTAGATCCCTGCCATTTTCCTCAGAACTCATTAATCTTAGATTTACAAACAGAACACCACACACACACACACACACACACACACACACACACCCCGCAGTGGTGGTTTTAATTTAAGTGCCTGGCAGATGCAAAGTCTGAAACTGGAGTTGTTCCAGGTCCGTTCCTTGCAGCATCTCTGTGCCTTTCATTCCGAGAGCAGCTTGTGTGGATGAATGTGAGTGCTGTGTTAGTGAAGGGAATGTATGAAAGAAGAGGTGGGAAAGGGAGGAGGGGGGAGGAGATTGAGGAAGAGGAGATTAGAGGGGGAGGGAGATTGAGTAAGGAGGGGGAGGAGAGAAAAGAGAAGGGAGAAAAAAGGGGAAAGGGGAGGTGTGAGACTGGCAGAGTCCAACATGGCTTCTGCCTCTGCGGTGTGGGGTGGTCTTTGGAAATCCTCAACTGCCCTGGGGTTTTGCTTAACTCACCAGGACACAGCACAGCAGGGCATGGGGGAGAGAGCAGAAGACCGGAGTGGTTTTGGGGATTGAGAGGCAGCCTTTGGAGAGTTCAGCATGAATGCCCGCTTGAAAGCAGTTCCAAGCTTTGCAACAAGAGCCGGTGTGCGGATGTGGGTTACCCAGCTCTTCCCTGCACAGCCACATCAGAGGGCCCCTGTTCTCAGTGTCTTTGACATTTCCCCAGGTTCTCTTCCAGCCCAGTTTGGAGCTCTTTCACTGCTGTGACTGACCTGAGAAGTTGGGGGGAGGGAGGGAGGCGGGGAAGGCAGGTTAAGGTCCACCCTCTCCCATTTTTAAACCAAAGGTTCTTTAGCCCCTTGGTTTCTGCAAATAGTCTAGGACACTCTGGGCACCAAACAGCCACACAGCTTTTCTGGTTAATGGTGATTGCAGATGAGGCTCCTGGGCCTTGTAACAGGAGGCCCCGGGCCCAGGGCAGTGATTTAGTTAGCTGTGTGCTAGTGATTGTCTTGCAGAACAGGCTGGCGCTGGAAGCTGGACAGAGGTAAGCAGATTCCCTCCGGTCTGCATTTACCCAGCAGCCTCAAGTCCAATTTGTAAAATTCTCCTAACTAGGCTCTCTCTACCTATAAGGACTGTCTGGAGAAATGAGACAACTGATAGCTTAAAGTCCCTCTGAAATCCACAGACCAGTCAGAGATACTTGAGCGCTTCTTCCGAGTTAGGAGCAACTGTCTGAGCTGGTGTTTTGTACTTAAAAAGTCATCTTGCCCTAAGTAATGCAGTGTCCTGTTCAGATATGCAGTGTCACAGACAAGATGTCCACCTGCGGAGTGGAGATGTGCCCCTCCCCCCCTGCATGGGTTCTGTAGCTCAAGGAATGGCAGAGAGCTTGTCAAAGCAGGGAAGCTACAGTTCGAATGCAGCCAAGGAAACTGGGACCACAGAGGGGCTTCCCATGCTGGTTTTGCTAGTTTGTGCTAGTTTCCTATGGCTGCCGCTGTGGCACAACTGGGAAGGGAGGAGCATGGTATTTGAGCTGGTCATGGCCATGGCGTGGTTGGGATCCAAGAGCGGGTTGGGATCCAGTGCTGCTTTCTGGAGTATCTCTCTTCCCAGTTCTAAACAGATGTGCAAAGTTTATAGACATGTCTTGGGTCCAGGATGATAATTCAACTGGTTACACAGTGCGCCATGATCAAATCGTAGTAATTATCATTTCTAGCACTTTTCCAGCTCCTCTAATACTGGTGGTTGTTTTTGGGGTCAGGGACCTCTGCATTTGAGTGATAGATATCTTTGGCCTTTATGAGCCTTGTTTATTTTCATTTGTAAAATGGGGGTGTGGAGGAAAAGCAGTATGGCCCACCTCCATACCATTACTACTGGTGATCATGCCTGTTGTCGTTACTGTTGAGCGAATCAGAAATGCTTGTCTCACAAATTAACGGTATTACCATAGCTCACCCCAGGCTGGGCAGGGGTGCACATTCTGAAAACCCTTGGCACAGTGTAAACATGACTCAGTCCTTGTGTTTAACTTGGATCGGTACACAAACTCCTCAAATGTGATGTTAGAAAGTATGGTAGTTTGAAAGAGATGCCCTCCAAAATTCTCAGGCATTTGAATACTTGGGCCTCAGTTGGCTATTTGGGGAGAATTAGGGGGTATGGTCTTGCGGGAGGAGGTATGTCACTGGGGTAGACTATGAAGTTTCAAAAGACTCGAGCCATGTCCAGTGCCCTCTGTGCCTCCTGTTTGAGGCTCCAGATGTGAGCTCTCAGCTTCTGTTCCTACCGCCTGCTACCTCTGCTCCACCGACATGGACTCTAACCCTGTGGAACAGTAAGACTCAAATAAAACTCTCCTTCTATGTTGCCGCAGTCATGATGTTCCCTCACAGACAGGAAGTTATATCGTAAAGCTAAGGCAATTGAAGGTCAGCGTTTCAAAGCATGCTCTTCGAGGGAAGGGGTTTAGAGCAGTGTTCCAATTCAAGTCTAAACCATGAGGCTCAAAGATCAAGCATCTAGGGGCTGGAGAGATGGCTCAGCGGTTAAGAACACTGATTGTTCTTCCTTCCAGAGGTCCTGAGTTCAATTCCCAGCAACTGCATGGTGGCTCATAACCATCTGTAATGGGATCTGATGCCCTCTTCTGGTGTGTGTCTACAGTGTAATCACATATATAAAATAAATAAATAATTCTTTTAAAAAAAAAATCAAGCATTCAGTCCAAGGTCACAGCTGATGGAGCTGCAGCAGGGACAGGTCTCACACTCCTGCTTGTTGTTCAGACCCTGCCTGAGGCATTTACCTGAGGGAACGGGCACCTTGGTGCAGGAAGGTGTCGCTGTAATGTGAGCCACCAGCAGTGTTGAACATCCTCTTAGAGGAACTTTGCTCTCAGGATGCTGTCAGTTGGCCACCACGGGGCATCAAAGCCACAACCGTTTCTTATATCTAAAATGCTGATGCAGATACCTGACTCAGGCACCTGCAAGGGTTCATGGGAAGTCACCAAAGCCAAGCAGTCATCCTCCAGATAGCCAAATAGCGGGATAGATAGTTCTGTCACCAGCGGCTACATTTTCACTTTGGCTGTGAGCCCAGGATGAAAGCACTGTCAGAAACCAGACCCATGGTTTTAGCAGAATAGTTTCTTTTTTTTGGGGGGGGGGGGGGAGCATAGATAATTTAGAATTATGGTCTAACTGGGAATGTCAGTTATACTTTCAAGAGATAGTAAATCTCTTAATATAATTCCTGGGCCCTTTGATGTATTATTGTTAAATCACGAATCCATGATGAGGAATGTGCTCCTTGATGCTCGGTTTTCTCCACTAGCTCATGGCATCAGGATTCCAGCAGGGAGAGAGTTGTAAAATGGGAGCAGCAGGCCTCCCCCAACCCCACCCCCAACTAAGCAGGAGAGAGTACAATGTGTATGTGGAAGGGGGAGTCATCAAAAGCTATATTTATAGACGAAAGACAAGGTTATCTTATCTAGAAGGTCCCACAGACACAGAACCCAAAACAGTACAAGATAGGTTTTACAGCAGGCAAACCAGCTAACCCAACTTGGCCACCTCCTGGCTTGGTACTCAGACATCACGGTTCCTCGAAGGACTTGGCCAAGATGTGCCAAAGAGTCCCAGGCCAGTAGCTCCTCAGAAACTCAGGTTCCTTTGCCATAAATTTGGTATTCAGGTGGCATATTCCAGGCCAAGCCAGGCCATATCCTGAAACTCTTTCAACTCTTTCCATTGCCTTGGACAAACTCAGGTTAATAAGCCACGATGACAACAGTCACAAATAACTACCATTTACTGAAGGCTGGCAGTGTCCTAAAACTGTTTAGTGCAGAACTGAGCATTTAACTGTCTCCAGGAAGGGGTGCATTATTATCACACTACACCCTATATAATATCAAAGCGGAAAGAGGTTAACGAGCTGGCCCGATAAGGATGCGGTCTCGGTGAGTAAGCTCGCTCTCTCTCTCTCTCTCTCTCTCTCTCTCTCTCTCTCTCTCATTAAAACCCTGTGCCTTTTGACATTTCTTGACATGGTGCTGTGTCACAGCTCCCAACCCAGGCAACTTGCTGAAGACTAATATTGAAGGCACACTCTCCCTCGCTGTAAAATATCGAGGGGAGAGCTTGTTTCGTTCATCCTCATGTATATAAATATGGGTCTGATGCCCTCGCCTCTGCTGGGCAGTCCTGGGAGGCATTCTCTGTATTTCTCAAGGCTGCAGGTGGGGCTGGACACCTGCAGTTCGCATTAACTTTGCTCCCTTCCTGTTTGCTGCAGCCACCCCCAAGTCAGCTATTGCATCAGAGTCCTTATCTCGGGTTCTGTGGTGGGGGAAGCCTGTGTGTATAGATTTCAAATTGTGGATTTTTTTTAAAAAAATAAACTACATTTGTTGAGCACATACTAAGTACCAAGGGCCATGCCACATAGTTTCCTGAAACTGCCTTGAACAGAAAAAAAGATGGGGGAGGGGGAATGCTTGTAACCCTTTAAAGACAATCAACCAAAGGGTTTGTGCATATTTTGTTGATATTCTTTTTAAGAGAGCTCAGAAAATCGGTACCAAATTCCTATTCTCCCACCAAACAGAAGAATCAGATATGTACATGTAAAATTACAGGAACATGGATTCACAAGGATGATTCTAGGTGGCACAGGTCTGCATTTTCTGAACTCAATTAAAGAAGGGGATTGCGTGGAGTCTCTGATACATGAAACTGAGTGTTAAGACTAGGATGTGTCTACAACACCTATATTTCAGCCTTCTCTGCATCAGGGCACACCACAAATTATTTCTAAAACAATAGAGTATTGAAGTTGAAAGGAAAACCCTATCACCTGCTATTCCGCTGCTCTCCTTGGAGTCTCTGACTAATACACAGATGTGGTTAGCCAACGGGACAAGGATTGTGTAAACATGGTATCTCTCACAGGGTGAGCCCCATCAGAGACTTCATTAAAAAAAATAGCAAGGATCTCAGAGCTCACCTCTGCTTTCCTGACAACAGCCCCTCTTTCCCAAGACTGCTAGACAAGGCCCTCACACCAGCAGGCGCAGATCTGCAGAGTGCTGTAATCATTCAGACTCAAGCAAATTGCCGAGCCTTTCAGAAAACTTACATGGTATTGATTTCTGAGAGACTCGGTGGAAATTTTGCAGAGAAATGATAGTTAGGAATGAACACACGCGAGTGGGAGGGAGAAGAAGCCAGTCACTGGGCTTTTGGGCTGGGAACGATTTGAGTCCCTCTCAACAGACAATTTAAAAATAATCACAAGTTATGAACATAACTATGTCTGGAAGTGACATTCAGTGCACCTTTTCCAAAAGACCTCTTGAAGAAAAAATACTTATTTTCTCAAATACTAGTTAATTGCTAGGTTTGATGGCTCATGCCTGTAATCCCACCACTTAGAAAGTCGAGACAGGAGAATTACCATGAGTTTAAGGCTACATAGTGGCTTTGAGGCTAGTCTGAGCTGCAGAGTAAAATCCTAGCTCAAAAGACAAATATAAACATATCAATAAAAATAAAAGAATCAGCAAATTCTCATATGACATTTTAAATATCTATATTAGAGTCCTAATAAGTTTTAAATTAGCAAAATTGTTTTTAGCATTAGTGATTGAAACATCACTACTGAGTGATCTGTATTTATATAAACATTAGCCATCTCAGTTTTTAAATACCAGAACAGTAAGGAAGGTTAAGAGCATCGATGTAATTATTTTATAATTGGGAGATGGTTCCTGTATCATTTATCACAGCATTATCCAGTGCTGTGATAAAACACTTTGACAAAGAACAACTTAAGGTTGAAAGAGCTTGTTTGGTTTATGATTCCAGGTCCATCGTCCTGGGGATGGGGGTCGAGGCAGGAACTCAGTGGGAGCAGCTCATCACCTTTCATCCAAGAACAGAGAAAGAGCAAATGTCCATGAGTGCTCACTCGCTCGCTCGTTCGCTTGCTCCGAGCTCAGTCCCTCCATTTCTATAGCTCAGGAACACCTGTCTAGGGAATGGTCTTGCCCACAATAGCAATGCATCTCAGACAGCCCCTAGAGATACGCCAAGCACATGTAGGCATTTCCTAACAGGGACTCCCATCTCAAGTCATTCAAAGTTGTCAAGTTGACAAGCAAAGCTAGGCATCACAGATAAACTAGAGGCTGGAAGGATCTTTCCTCAGCATAGCCATATCCCGAACCTCAAGGTGTTCTCCATTTTCACTCTGAATGGTGAGATATGTGCAAATACCAATTTGACAACAGTATCTAGCATGCATATTCATTTATAGAATTGTGTTGAGGCAGGGTCTCTCACTGTTCTACTACCTGTGTACTCCAGTTTGCTGACAGGTGAGCTTCTGGGTTATTTTCCAGTCTCTGTCTCCCATGTGGCCACAGGAGAGCTGGGACTACAGGTGCTCACCATTGCATTTGGCTTTTTGAGGGATCTGAAGATCAAACTCCAGTCATCAATCTTGTCTGGAAAATGCCTTAACCTAATGAACCATCTCACCAGCCCAATGAGTACAGCAATATAGCCAGCAAATCAGATTCAGAAGGCCTCTGTGTAACCATCCTAATACCTGCAAGAAACAGGCTGATGGCAATTTTTAAACGATGATGTGGCTCAAATTCTATTCCTCTCCTAAGATGTTTGCTCATGTGAAGGTCTTTCCCTTGGTGATGTCTGCTTTCCAATGTCAACTTGTGTTAAGTAGCCTATATGTTAACAACTTTACAACTTTTAAGCTTTCAAATAAAAAGCTTTATCAGCTAGATGGGTTCCCTTTAGAAGACTTTTGAGAATATTATTCACATTAACAAAAGCTTTCTGTTAGAAGAAAATGAAGGTAATGGCTGGTGGCGGTTCTCTACTGGAACCTCTCACTGGGGTATGTTTTACACACATCTATATTCACAAGATCTCCATTGTGCCTTCCAGTTAATTATAAACTGGGAACCACAAAGGAGTCTTTACTTTTCTATAGTTACATAAGGAACACACTTATAAGTTGCCTATGTCATGGTATCTTAGCATAGAAATAGAAAAGTAGCATGTTCATGTATGTTGAAAACAAAGAATATGATATGTATAATAATGAAAAAATGTTTGGACATGAATAGATCCAGGACCCAGAAGCAGTGATGTCCCTCCCTAATGGTGTACTAGCCTTAAGGTAACAGTCACTTGGGGGAATCTTTTCAAATTGCCGATTACTGCCTCCCACTACCAACATTCTGAAGCACTATATCAAAGGTGGGGCTACATTACTGCATTTGGATTCCTGGATGCTCCTTAGGGATATGGTAGAAATACTACTCTACAGAAAGCCCTGCATTAGCATCTCCCTAAGGAAATAGCACCCAGGAGTGACAGAAGAGAGTTGTGCTCATAACTAGCCATCCTGGCTCATCCCGTCCTTTGGAAGTCTATTTCAAAGATCCCTCCTCCCCGGCTCCCAGTCTGTCACACATAACATGCATTTGCATGGAAAAGGGAGGAAGATAAGAAGTCCCTCTCTTGTTTTGCCTAGGAAAATACATAATTTAAAGTAACTACTTACTGTTGACAGTGTTTACACAGTGATGTCAGAGTTGGCTCTAGTGAAATAGAAACAATGACTATCTCACCAAAACTTCTGAAAAATGTCAAAAATCAATGAATTTTACCTTTCAGTCAGAAAATAAATTATGGTGATTGGAAATCTGTATCACATAGGCCTATTATAAAGTGTGTTTTATTACATAATTTTAAGTAATATTTGCTTCCCTGTGTATTTCTATGAGGGACCTCTTTTATCAAGGCACCTCTTAGGTACCTGCAGAAAAGCATCCTTTGTGTCCAGTTTATAAGAAACTAAATAGAAGGCACAATGGAGATTTCATATATATATATGTGTGTGTGTGTGTATGAGTAAACACATACATTTATATACATATATGTATATACATATGCACATACACACACACACATATATATAAAACACATCCCAGTGAGAGGTTCATTTTCTTCCAACAGAAAGCTTTTGTTAATGTGAATGATATTCTCAAAAGTCTTATAAAGGGAAACCATCTAGATGATAAAGCTTGTTATTTGAAAGCTTAAAAGTTGTAAAGTTGTTAATATATAGGCTACTTAGCCCAAATTGACATTGGAAAGCAGACATCACCAAGGGAAAGACCTTCACATGAGCAAACATCTTAGGAGAGGAATAGAATTTGAGCCACATCGTTGTTTCAAAATTGCCATCAACCTGTTGCTTACAGATATTAGGATGGTTCTATAGAGGTGAATATCTAACCTTCCAAAATTTGATTCGCTGGTTAAATTTCTATGTTTATTGACTGGTGAGATGCTTCATTAGGTTAAGGCATCTTTCAGACAAGATTGATGACCTGAGTTCAATTCTCAGATCCCTTGAAATGCCAAATGCTGTGGCAAGCATCTGCAATCCCAGCACTCCATGTGGGAGACAGAG
>NC_067479.1:51616583-51721797 GCF_947179515.1 Apodemus sylvaticus | reverse complement strand
CTCATGTTCCATTTTATAGACAGAGAAATTAAGAAAGGACTCAGCCGGGCGGTGGTGGCGCACGCCTGTAATCCCAGGACTCTGGGAGGCAGAGGCAGGCGGATTTCTGAGTTCGAGGCCAGCCTGGTCTACAGAGTGAGTTCCAGGACAGCCAGGGCTATACAGAGAAACCCTGTCTCGAAAAAACCAAATCAAAAGAAGGAAGGAAGGAAGGAAGGAAGGAAGGAAGGAAGGAAGGAAGGAAGGAAGGAAGGAAGGAAGGAGAAGAGAAGAGAAGAGAAGAGAAGAGAAGAGAAGAGAAGAGAAGAGAAGAGAAGAGAAGAGAAGAGAAGAGAAGAGAAGAGAAGAGAAAAGAGAGAGCCATTAGAAACAATGAATTCATGAAATTCTTAGGCAAATGGATGGAGCTAGAAAACATCATACTAAGTGAGGTAACCCAGACTCAAAAGGTGACTCATGGTATGCACTCACTAATAAGTGGATATTAACCTAGAAAACTGGAATACCCCAAACATAATCCACACATCAAATGAGGTACAAGAAGAAAGGAGGAGTGGCCCCTGGTTCTGGAAAGACTCAGTGAAGAAGTATAGGGCAAAACCAGAACAGGGAAGTGGGAAGGGGTGGGTGGGAGGACAGGGGGAGAAAAGGGGGCTTATGGGACTTTCGGGGAGTGGGGGGCTAGAAAAGGGGAAATCATTTGAAATGTAAATAAAAAATATATCGAATAAAAAAAAAAGACAAAAAAAAATTTTAAGACAAAAAAAAAAAAAGAAAAGAGAAAGAAGGACTCTTCAAAGGCAGGAAATGGCGCCCTTCTCACGCCATAATGACCCTTAGATTCAAATACAGTGAGGAGAAGGGCAGGAAGAAGCTGGGGCGGGGCTGCTCTCAGCTCACCTTCCACAGTCCTCTTGTCCCTTCCTGCTGGTAAATGCTGATGAAGTTGCCAATCATTCCTCCTTGAACAGCGCTGTTCTGTGCTTGCATTCGGATCTATACATCGTCATAAAGCGCAACATGAGAAGGAAACTGCCCATTCTCCACCCCCACCATCAAAGACTTGAGAAAACCACCCATCTAGTGCTTAACGGTGTGTGGGGGAAACCAGCATAAACATGACTGAGCCAGCCAGTGGTGGCACGTAGTTAATCCCAGCAGAGACAGGTGGCTGGCTCTCTACAAGTTTCACGCCAACAAGGCCTATTGATTGAATCCCAAGACAGCCAAGGGGGGCACACACACACACACACACACACACACTGTCTCAGAAGAAAACTCTTTTTTCCCACTTAATAACTCATAGAGAAGTAAGCCACAGCTGGTCTTCACGTGGTGGGATTAAAGGTGCACACCACATGCCCTACCTATGAAAGTGATATTAACATCAAAGACACTGTCTTCAGTAAGAGTTACCCCGCACTCTGCTGCAGTTAGTATGTAAGTGTGGAATGTGCCCTACCATACAGCCAGAACTTACTTTCAAAACATCAGTCGGATTAGCAATAGCTGAGGATATGACTCCAGACAGAATTCCACACACAACATTGATCAGCAGGGTTTCATCTACAAAGACACAGTGATTGTTTTTTTTTACACATGAGAGTTTTTGCTGTACATGACTCAAATATAAATAATGTAACCCATTACAATTCACCTGTCCACCTGAATATAATTGTATGCTCTCTGAATCAAGCAATTAATTTTAAAGTAACTATCTACTGTTCATCTTTGTCTCGATGGACATGTAGTCCAACTGCCTCGTAAATATTCATATTTATCCCACAGGCTCAAGAAGAAATCAGAGCTCTTAATAGGACATGTATTTATTCTGTGCCTTCCTGAAAATGGGTGATAATTCAATTTTAGAAAATTCAGTTGACAAGCAGAAACAGTACAGCATGAGGGTAAACATTTTGAACATAAAGACAAATGGCTGTCCCACCCATAGCCGAGGAGCTGTTGACAGCGGACGACTTGTGCAGTAGTGAGAGCTGTTTTCCTTTAAGAGTACGGCTGCTGGTAGTCAACCACACCGCAGTCCGAGCTCTCACACCATGAGTCAACCACACTGCAGTGCCCGCTCTCACACCATGAGTCAACCACACCGCAGTGCCCGCTCTCACACCATAGTGCCCGCTCTCACACCATGAGTCAACCACACCGCAGTGCCCACTCTCACACCATGAGTGCATGGCAGCACAAATTAGAGCCTGGGTTATAAAAGAAGGAACATGATGTTGGGAGGGGGTGAGCAGGTGGCTTGGGTTGGGGGAGTTAGGGAGGAACTTATTTAAAAATACAAATGATGGCAGTGCACACTTTTAATCCCAGCACCTGATCTCTGTGTTCAGGCAGAGGCAGGTGGATCTCTGTGAGTTCAAGGCCAGCCTGGTCTACAAAGTGAATTCAGGACAGCCAGGGCTACAAAGTGAAACCCTGTCTTGAAAAACAAACAAACAAACAAAAAGCAAATGGGGGCACTGGCTGCTCTTCCAGAGGTCCTGAGCTCAGTTCCCAGAAACCACATGGTGGCTCACAACCATCTGTAATGGGATCTGGTGCCCTCTTCTGGGTGTGCAGACAGAACACTGTATACATAATAAATAAGTACATCTCTTTTTATTTAGCAAACGACTAAAACGTTTGCACACACAGCTCCTTACACATGTCCTCCGGCTCGGCTCAGCATGAGCAGTTTGTCTACTCTTTGGACCCAGTCTCTTCCTTACTGGTAGAAAATTAACCAAATAATTGAAAACATACTCCAAAACGTCTGGAATAAAGCAGCTACCAGCCCACTGAGTATCCGCAGGTGAACAGGTCGACACTCACCTTCCGGGCGGTCCACAGCTAATCGCTTCAAGCTCTGGTACGTGCCAATCTTGATGGTCCCATAGGAAGCCTGGCGCAGCATTGCCGGTGCAATCCTGTCACGTGGGCATGCAGGCAGATAAAAGCCAACATGGACGTCAGAAACCCTCAGAGGGACCCGCGTGCAAAGGCGTAAACTACGGCCACAATGGGATTTTTAATTTTATTTTTTCGGTTTGTTCTTTTGAGACAAGGTGTTTTTCTGTAGCCCTGCTGCCCTGGAGCTCATATGTAGCCTGGACTAGCCTCCAGTGCACCTGCCTCTACCTCCCTAGTGTTGGCATTAAAGTCATGCACCACCATACCCAGTTAAAATGAATATCTTAACATTAAAAACTGTAAGAAAAGCACACGTGGGTCTTGAAAGCGGAGGTAATTATTAGGTCCCTAAGTGGAAACTTGAGGCCGGTATTTAACCTGGAGGAAAATGCAAATGTGGAATTAATTTGCCCACTCACATTAAAACGCATAAACATTCTTTCAGAGTACAAAGAATCCAGGAAGGCTGCTACCACCTGAAGAACACACTCAGTATTTCCTCTAAGTTTTTCCAATAGGATACAGAATCCAAGCCAGAATCAGCAAACACAAGACAGATTTCTCCATCCTGGATACCACCCTCCCATCCTCTGGGAGGCCAACCTGCAGCATGCTTAGCCCAAGTTAAGTTTCAAACCCAGGATAGAAACAGGCAGCTGAGGTGCCTATTTAACATACCAAACTGGACTTGGCCTCCAGGTTCTCCCAGCATCCTTCAGTCCCTACGTGCTACCCTAGCATGGCTGGCAGAGCCCGTTCTACCCCAAACTCTCCAGCACAGAGGCTGGGTTGCTCTTACCAGGAAGGCTCGTCCCTATATAACTCGGACCTTCTGGTTACCCGCCCCCTTTTTGAGCCTCTGCCCTCTAGGCCTTTGCACCCTCACAGGCCCAGCTCAGTCTGGTCGCATCCACTCTGGGCTCTCCCAGGTGTCTCTGGCACTCTGACACATCTACCATAAAGTCTCTCCTCCACCAGACCTGGGAGCAGTCAGGGCCCTTCCTTCCCTTTTGATTCTTTTGCTCATTCAACCACTAGGCCCCTTGTTCTACATTTCCTACCTCCTTCAATGTTATAACCAGAGATCTACATGACAGTCTCCAAGCAGCAACTCATGCAACCTTAGCAGCAGCATCTGACCTGCTCTCCTCTCCTCCTTCCACCACAGCTGTACACCACAGCTGTCTACACCACAACTGTCTAAACCACAGCCTCACAGGATCCCGCCTCCTTCCTCTCCTTCCTCCATGCTCATCCCAGCCCATCCACTCCCCAAGGCTTCTCGCTCATCCTAACAGATGATTCCTAGAGCCACATTCCCACACAGCTCTGAGGAGTTCCCAGCTGTTGTCTAGTTCTTCGGTTCAGAAGTCCAACACGAGCCCTGTCAAATGCCTTGCACAGAGTTCACTCCCATTGTAGTGTCAATTAAAAATGACCACCCTGCCAGGTGGTGGCGGGCCACGCCTGTAATCCCAGCACTCTGGGAGGCAAAGGCAGGCGATTTCTGAGTTCGAGGCCAGCCTGGTCTACAGAGTGAGTTCCAGGACAGCCAGGCTATACAGAGAAACCCTGTCTTAAAAAAAAAAAAAAAAAACAAATCCAAAAACAAAAAACAAAAACAAACCACCCTGAGAGGCCTCTGCACCAAGTCCCTGTGGGTCTCGCTCGGGGCAGCTCTCATTGTCACCACTGCCGAGCCAATCTTTCCGAGCTCACAGCATCCCAGCTGTGTTTCCACCATAGACTCTGTAAACAGCGGGAGTCCCATGCACCCACTCTGCACCCAAACACCTGGTAAAGCATGACTCTTAAATAGTTAACCAAATACCTTTATGCATATAAATCTCCCAATTACAGAATGCCAATTTACAATGATAAAATCTTATCCCAGTATTTCTAACATCCACAAAACACCAGAAATATGGCCCGCTCATGCCCTCTCCCCCTCCCTCTCCTTAGCTCCTCCTCCTCTCCCCTCCAATCACTGGCCTCTCACTGCCTCACTGAGAGTGGGTAGGAACCATCCTGCACCTTCCCTGCTCTAAGCCTTGGCCCTCCTCTTCTGTCTCCGGTGGGGATGGGCGTCGGAAAGGGAGGTTATAGCTACACACTACTGAAACCCACAAGTCCAGACCTTAGCCTGTACTTCCTCCCCGCTCACTACCTCTCCTACCCGGGGACCCCATAATAAAGTCACACAGTGCTGCTGGCCTTCCTCCCCACTCAAGACCAAAATCCCAGCTCCCATCCTCAGTCCCTGCCCCCACCAGGATGCCCATTCCTCAGAATTCTTTAACTCTCCCTCCCTACGGCTGTTATAGTGAATGAGTGAATCCAGATTAACACATTAAAACACAATTAAACATTTTAAAAATATTGACTTGGCTGAGCATGGTGACACATGCCCCTAATCATGAGGCTAAGCAGAGGAATCATTAGAGCCACGACGAGTTCAAGGGCAGCCTAGGCAACACAGCAAGACCTCTCTATGAATGAATGAATGAATCATGAATGAATGAATGATGAATAAATGAATGAATAAATGAATGAATGATGAATAAATGTCTTGGCTGGATTAAAAACAAAGACCTCTGTGGATTGGTGAGTTCATGGAGGGGCTTAGGGCCACAGTGTGGGACAGGGGCTTGGCATGGCATAAGGCTGCCCATTCTCTGATGCTCTAACAACACTCTGGCTTCATTTCTTGTTATTCCTGTCTCCATGCAGGAATACTTGCTGTTTGTCGACTACAATGCTGCCTAGCTGTACACGACGCCCCACCCTCACCCCTGTGCCTGCTGCTTCTTGAGCCTTCACGGGTCTGACTCTGTGCCTCCTACAAGGAGCAGCTTTCCAGAAAAGTCCCCCCTCCCTGCCCTTGACAGTGTGGGATGGACACCAGACACCACTGGAATCCCATTTCCACGTGTGCAGCCCCCCATCAGTGACAGGTCACTGGGGACTGCATGATCTACATCCATGCTGACCACCCTCTGTGTGCTCTGAGAAAGGCTGATGCTCACAGATACCCTTCCAGCGGACCTCCAGGAGTCCAGGAGGTGGGAGAGGGGAGGGAAGAGGAGAGAGAGCAACAAGGCTCTCCCCCACCCACCCCTGCAGATGACCCCATACGGGCCGTACCCTAAGCATCTACTGACAGGACAGTCTTCTACAAGGCATCACCCTCCTGGACTGTGGTACCAGACTCCTGCCCTTGGCCCTTTAGTCTAGGGTCCCTTTGCCAGTTTCTCAATGTTCCCTTAAGCCTTCAATAGTCCCTAAGACCCATCATTTAAAATATCAAAGGGTGCTGTTCCCTGCAAAGAGTTCACTGATACAGGCCACGCCTTATGTGGCTCTCTTTCCCATCATTAGATTAATGAATTTACAAATGTTTGCAAGCCTTAGCCACAAGATAGATGTTTTGGTTTTTTGGGTTTTTTTTGTTTTTTTGTTTTTGTTTTGGTTTTTGGTTTGTTTTTTTTTGTTTTGTTTTGTTTTGTTTTTCGAGACAGGGTTTCTCTGTGTAGCCCCGGCTGTCCTGGAACTCACTCTGTAGACCAGGCTGGCCTCAAACTCAGAAATCTACCTCCCTCTGCCTCCCAAGAGGCAGATTAAAGGCATGCACCACCACCACCCGGCAAGATAGTATTTTTATCATGGTAAAAACCTAGGTACTTCAGAATAGCTGGTGTTCATCTTTCCCCTAAGAAGACACTGCTTTAAGCATGCGCTTCAAAGGGCCCACAGTTACACACACACACACACACACACCAAAGTAGACTCACCCTGAATACAGCGCCCTCAGGCCTTCTTCTCGGCCTATTCTCATCAGCGCATGTAACATTCCTCGGTACCTGATCTCTCGGAAGTTGGCATCATTGGTCTGGCCTTGAATCTGAAGCCGCGTCTTAGTTAAATCAATTGGAAATGTGCCTTTAAAATGTTAAAAAGAAAAAAAAAATCTTCCTGAAAAAAGAAACATTAAGAAATGGCAAAAGCTGGGGACACAGTTCACTTGATAAAGCCGGTTCCCTGGTAAGCATGGAGACCTGGATGCGATTCCCACACACCACAGGGAAAGGCTGGGCATGGCAGAACGCCCTGGGGAGGTGGCGACGTGGCCTGCTGCCACGTGGCCAAGCCTACCTAGCAAGTTCCAGGGTATTGAAAGACCTACTCCAAAAAACAAAAAGTGGACCAAGGAATGAGTACCAAGGTTGGTGTCCTAGAACCCAAGACGCAGAGGGAAGATTAGTGGTTTGATGTTGCCTGGGCTATACAACAATGTCTTGTCCAACAAAAAAAAAAAAAATTAACAACTTCAAAAAAAGAACACTGTTTGTTGTTTTTTGTTCCAGGAACTAGGGCCTCAAGTTGCCCAGCCAGGTCTTAACCTTGCTATGTAGCTGAAGCTGACTTTGAACTCCTCCCCCACTGCCCACAATGCGGGTTTGCAGGTGGTGTGCTACCATTCTCTGTTAAACATTTATGAACTATGACTATCTTTCTAATAAAGCTGAGTGAGGAGGCAAAACTGCCACAGAGCACGGGTAAACAAAACCATCTACACAAAGAGGAGATCCACTTAAAACCCCAAATATTCTTTATGCAAGAAAAGGCTAAGATTGGGTTCAGGGACTGAACAGAGGTTTTACAGTTTAAGAAATTTTCTTTGATAAGTGAAATCAGATGAGGCAGGTAAGAATGCTTAATACTGGCCTGACCAGTTACCCAAATACATAGACTCCATCCTCAAACAGTTATCTTTAGCTCACTAAGCCCAGGTTAACTCATTCAGGGACAGGAATCAGTTATTTCAAATTCCATAATCCATTCACAGAAAACTGACCAGTGTTAGGGAGGCGGGTGATCCATGCACCTTGCAAGCCAACTAAGCAAAGGGAAATGTCCAAGCCAGAAGCCAAGCAGTTAGCAAGTGCTTGATAAAACAGCACACACCCAGCAGCAAAGCAATCCGATGCAGGAGCAATGCAGTCAGGATGTCCTGGAGTCAGGATGGGAGTCATGAACAGGCCAACTTTCTCCCTAACGCACTTCAAACCCAACACTGCTAAAGAGTAGCTAAAATAACTAGGCTGTCTAAAAACATACCCAAAGAAGGCATGTCTGAATATAGAGGGTATGATTTCACAAGCTTGCACTTGAACAGTGCGCACACCAACACACATCCTGACAGCCACCACATGCCTCAGGCAAAGCTTCAGCGTCAGGGTTCTTACCGCACTCTGCTGTGATGGAGGCCAGCCCTCCATACACAAAGGGCTTCCCAGTTGAGGGCTGACATTTTCACTGTCTGGTCGTCTCAGAGTTATTCAAACATTGCCTCCTACAGGTTTGCCTCCAGGTTTGTTCTAGATACAAAAGGGAAAAACGATTCAAAACCATAATGTCTTAGTTACTGTCCTACTGCTGTGAACAGACACCATGACCAAAGCAACTCTTATAAAGGACATTTAACGAGGGCTTGCTTCCAGTTTCAGAGGTTCAGTCCATTATTTTCATAGCAAGAGCATGGCTGCAGGCATGGATGGCACTGGAGCAGCAGATCAGAGATAGATCCTGATCTGCAAGCTAGGGCAGAGACTGGGCCTGGTGTGAGCTTTTGAACCGCCAAGGCCCACCCACAGTGACACATAGGGCTACATCAACAAGGCTACATCTCCTAATCCTTCTAATCCTATCAAACAATACCACTCCCTGGTGACTAAGTATTCAAACTGATGAGCCTCTGGGGGGCCATCCTTATTCAAACTACCACACAGAACTTCCCACATGGGCAGCTTCTGTTTCTAACTCTTATCCCTGGGTTTTATTCAAAGGATGCCCCCAAACAACCCTACCATCAACTGAGGCAAACCTTGCCTTACTAAAGCAGAGCCCTTGTATCCTAGGCTCTGTGGTGGTTTGAGTAAAAATGGTCCCAAAAGGCTCATAAGGAGTGGCACTATTAGGAAATGTGGCCTTGTTGGAGGAAGCTATCACTACGTGTAGGCTTTGGAGGCTTCGAATGTTCAAACCAGGCCCAGTAGCTCACCGTCTCTTCCTGCTGCCTGTCAATCCCGATGTAGAACTCTCTGCTCCGTCTCCTGCCTGTGTCTGCCTGTGTACCATCATGATAATGGACTAAACCTCTGAACTGTAAGTCAGCCCCAATTAACCCTTCCAGGAGCTGCCATGGTCATAGTGTCTTATCAGAGCAAAAAAACAGGCCCCAAACGAGCAATTCACAATCTTACCTCTTCAGGGGCCTTAACCTACATCCTGCTGGGCTGACACCCTGATGCCTGTGTGCACATTCAGCACAGTGCACTGGAGGCCGCTTCCTAGCCAGTCTTAGTTACCATAGATCTCTTAGTTTCTCATGCAATAAATATTTGCTATTCATTTGCCGCTGGCTTAGGGCCTCCCTAAGGGAAACCATCAGGAATACTAGAGTTGGAAACCACTATAAATCTAGATCAAATGAAACCCCCTTAACATGAACACAACCCTCTTTGATGTCGGCTTAAATGACAGCTCACTCTCTCCATACTGTGTTACACACGCAGAAGAAGCTTGGCATGAAGGAAAGACAGGGCAAGACCTTGGTAAAGTACACTTTGTTCCTGTTAACCTCCCATGCTAAGCATTTTTTGCACCACTACCACCACAAGAGCAGCCATCCCAACAAATTAAGAGTATAGACTTACTTAAATTTCCTTTTGGACAATTTCCCGTATGTATATGTCCCGTATGCACATACATAATGCACTGTGATTCTATTCACCCTTCACCCCGATTACCCTGTCTTCTCCCTTTCCCTCTGAACCCCTTCTTCTCACCCAGTTTCCCAATGACCACACCATTAAGGAAAAAAATGACACCCCCTCCCCCAGCAACCATTACTAGTCACTAGTTACTGAGGAAGAGGAGGCTTCATTATCTCCTCCTCTCTGCATGATGGGAAGTTGGGAACCCAATCTAGTGAGTATCCATCAAGTCCAGATGCCCATGGCTGCAGCAGATGCCTCTGGATGGCGGAGTTTCATGATGTTCCTGTCCATCCTCTCACTGGCCAGAACTTACCGATTCAGCCAGGGTGGCTGGCCACAGAGTCCCGGGATCCACCCATTTCCAATGCATTGGGACTGCATGCATGCATCACTACACCTGGCTTTTTAAATGTGTTCTGGAGACCAAACTCAGATCCTTGGCAAGCATTTTACCAGCTGAGCGAGCTCCCTCCCCAGCCCTCCCCACTATAAATAACTGAAGATGACTGATGACTCTTACAGTAATCACCATTTTCTCTAGCCCTTCAAAACTCTCATTACCCCAAAGGCTGCTCCCACCCTGACCACTGTCTCTATGACGGGTTTTCAGGGGCTTGATGCTATACACCCATCAAGCAACTGTGTGGTACATGGGCTTCCTTAGAAGTTCTATACCCGTGCGTGCAGCCCAAGCATCTATGCTGTTTCTGTAACTCGGTAAACTAAAGAAAGGCTGGTCTCAGGGGCCCTGGGATCTAAATTCCTGCTTGTAATGGCTGTTCTGCAATGGTGACATTAAAGATGAGTCTTCTTTTCATTCATCTCAGTTCCAAGTGTTTTTCTATAATATGTAAACACGGATATATGTGGATGGGCATTTGTGCACTTACACACATATGCATGCATAACACATATATACACACAAACACAAATGCCTCCAAACTGCCAGCAAACGTTTATGGAAAGTGGATGATAATTTACAGGCTAGAGAGAAGGCTCAGTAGTTAAGAGCAGTGGTTGTTCTTCCAGAGAACCTGGATTCAATTCCCAGCACCCACAACTGTTTCTAACTCCTATTCCAGGGGCTCCAATACCCTCACACAGACACACAGGCAGACAAAACACAAATGTACATTTAAAAATAAAAATTTTTAATTTACCTTTTTTAGAAATGAACTACACGCCCATCATACCCTCATGCTCTGTCACTAATTAACTTTCTAGTTTCCCGTTGCTGTTTCAGAGCTATCTTTAGTTCTATACGTTTTAATATGAAGTATTTTTCCCCTTGGTATTGGCTTGTTTTGCTTTTGAGGCAGTCTCCTATGCCAGGCTGACCAGGAACTTACTATGTAGACAAAGACAGCTCTGAACTTGTGATCCTCCTGCTTCCTGGAAGTCCAACACTACACTTGGCTTTATGTGGTGCTGAGGCTCAAACCCAGGGTTTAGTGCATGCTGTGTGATAACTAATCTGTGTTGTCACCTTTACCTACCTAGGAAGGGGTATGTAACCTCTATTGAAAAAGTGGCCTGTGGGTATGTCTGTGGGACATTTTCTTGATGACTAATTGATGTGAGAGGGCCCAAGCCTGCTGTGAGAATTATCTCTAGCTAGGTGGGACTGAGTGCAGCTATAAGAAAGGTAATTGAATGTGAGCCGTTAGGAATGTTCCTCTGTGATTCTGCCTTTACTTCCCCTAAGGGTGGACTACAAGTAACCTGTCAGATGAAAGCCTTCCCTTCCCAATTTGCTTTTGGGAGTGTACTGGCTGGTTTTGTGTGTCAACTTGACACAGGCTGGAGTTATCACAGAGAAAAGAGCTTCAGTTGGGGAAGTGCCTCCATGAGATCCAGCTGTGGGGCATTTTCTCAATTAGTGATCAAGTGGGGAGGGCCCCTTATGGGTGGTTCCACCTTTGGGCTGGTGCTCTTGGGTTCTATAAGAGAGCAGCAGGCTGAGCAAGCCAGGGGGAGCAAGCCAGTAATAAACATCCCTCCATGGCTTCTGCATCAGCTCCTGCTTCCTGACCTGCTTGAGTTCCAGTCCTGACTTCCTTTAGTGATGAACTGCAACGTGGAAGTGTAAGCTCAATAAACCCTTTCCTCCCCAACTTGCTTCTTGGTCATGATATTTGTGCAGGAATAGAAACCCTGACTAAGACAGGGAGTATTTTTCTTTTAGCAACAGAAAAGAAACAAGCACAGAAATTGGTACCAAGAGTGGGGTGTAATGGTGAGGAAATCATCCCATGTTTTAGGGAGAAGACTATGGAAATGTTTAGAATCTGGGACTGCTGAGTACTCGGATTTTAATGCATGCTTATGGTAGAAGCTTGGATGATAATACAGACAACAGAGGTCTGGTTTGTGATATCTCAGGAAAGCAAAGACTCTCTTAGGGTCTTCGTGACATTTTGGATTAGGACTCTGTGGTTGCTGATCAGCTGAAGCTAAAGAAGCAGCTGATTAACAAGAGACAGCATCACCAAGTAAACCCTTTTGTGCTTTACTGGGACAGGTGATACTGGTCAGCTGGGGCTAAAGAACCAACTGTGATTAATGAGATCAGCGTCACTGAAGTGAAACATTGTGGGAATTACTTCTTTAGGGTCAGCACACAAGCTGTGGTCCAGAAGGGCCAAGGGTGCATCTCAAGCTCCTAGGTGGAATCTAAGGGTCACCGACCTGGTTCTAGCTTTGAAAACACGAGAGAGGCGAGATTGAAGGGGTCATAGAGAAAAGCTGAGGCTAAGTAACAACCAGGCGAGCCCAATGGTGACGGTCTAACCTCAACGTCAGTGGAAACTCTGGGATATTGAAGAGGTCAGGCCTGTGGGTGTCTGCCAAGGGCAATGGCAAATGTGGAGTAGGGGGGCCTGAGCCCACTAGACAAGCTGTGCACTGCAGAAAGCACAGCTGGAGCGGTGGGGCTGCCAGAGTTTGGGGAAGTGAGGATCATGAGTGGAACCCAGGTGCTGGACACTGAGGTACAGAATCTGGATTTTGGTTTTGCTTACATTTGACTACTTCCTCCTCCTTTAGGAATAAGAAAGCAAATCACTTGGTTTTGGTTTTACAGGAGCCCACAGTTAAGAGAGTTTGAACTTTTACGAGTGCTACAATTTTTTTAAAGATTGTAACACAGATTATAAATAAATAAATAAATAAATAAATAAATAAATAAATAAATAAATTTTTTAAAAAGCCAGAAAGCCAAGCCCAGAGTCATGGCACAGGACTTTTCTGCTTGGGAGGCAGAAATAAATGGATTTCTGTTGAATTCAAGGCAAGCCTGGTCTAAAGCAAGCAAATTCAAGGACAGTCAGAACAGAGAAACCCTGTCTTGAAAAACTAGAAAACAAAAAAAACAAATAAACATAAAGAACCAGAAAGCATCCAAACAAAAATGGTCTTGCTGAAGGCTGGCTTCTGCCAACCGTGTTCCAGGCTATGCTGACCATGGCAGACTGCCAGAGCTCCAGTTACCTCGGGCTGTAACCTGTGTTCAGTAAATTAACCCATTCATGACTATGCTCCCTTAGGGAGCATCTTCCCATGTGTATCTTTAACCTTCATGTGAGGAGTGATCTTCAGAAAACCCTAATTCTCGATGGTAAAGGCCAAGGTGGAGACAGATGTGTCTGGCGAGTGTCTCAACTTGAGAACTAGCAAAGGGATTAACAGCTCTGCAGACAGCCAGAGGCCATGGTGGCTGTAGAACACTTCCAATCACGCCCTCATGTTTGGCCATACACTCAAAGTCAGACCGAACCACACTGACCGATTCTCTTTGCTGCATCATAAGCACAGCACTAACATCAGCTCTTGTGATGAAATATTTGATGTCAGGCATTGCTACACTTTCCAAAGGACTTGAAGCAGCAAGCCTCCAAAAAGCAACTCTTCAGTCAGGATGAGGTACTCCAACTAGTGTCTCTCTGAAGGATTGTATGATCTTCCCTCTTCACAATACTCTGCAGTCAAACAGTATCTTCCAAGGCTGTTAAATACATATGCATGTGCGTGTATGTGTTTATTGAAGACTGCGGGGAGTATCTTGGTGACAGAGTACTTGGCTAGCATGTAGAAAGCTGAGAGGGTCCAAACCCTAGCAAGGCCACAATAAATAAATAAATAAATAAATAAATAAATAAATAAATAAAAAATCTGAAAGAATCGATACAAAGAACCTCAAATTTTCTCCCTACACTTAAGATGTATGCTGTTACCCCTTCTATTATATCATCTTTTATATGTCAATGAACATTTATTTCCACCTGACCTTATCTGTACAACTGTAAAGAGAGGCCACTAAAGCACAGTACTTATAGAAAGTAAGACAAATAAAATTACATGAAATTAAAAGGTTTTTTTGCATAAAGAAAACAGTGAAGAGGCAGCTTACAGAAGGGGGTGGGGGGGGCTAGAGAGATGGCTCAGCAGTCAAGAGCACTGACTACTCTTCCGAAGGTCCTGAGTTCAAATCCCGGCAACCACATGGGGGCTCACAACCATCAGTAATGAGATCTGATGCTCTCTTCTGGTGTGTCTGAAGCCAGCTACAGTGTACTTACATATAAACATATGTACACAAACAATTCCAAGTTAACAGACCACAGAGATACATGCACATTCATGGTCTATTCACATACATAGGGAAATAGAATAAACCTAGAGGTCCATCAACAGCTGAATGGCTATAGATAATGTGGTCCATGCCTAACACGGTAGCACTCACTTTTAGTCCCAGTACTTGGGAGGCAGAGGTATGTGAATCTCTGTGAGTTCAAGACCAGCCTGGTCTACATATCAAGTTCTAGCTAAAGCTTCATAGTGAGACCCAAAAATACCTAGCTCCATAGGGAGTCTCAAAAATACCAAAAGTAAATTAAAAGTAAAAATAAGTAATCCACATGTCTTTTTGGTTTTCAAGACAGGGTTTCTCTGTATAGTCCTGGCTGTCCTGGAACTCACTTTGTAGACCAGGCTGGCCTCGAACCATATATGTCTTTTTTGTTGTTTTTGTTTTGTTTTGTTTTTCCAGACAGGATTTCTCTGTGTAGCCCTGGCTGTTCTGGAACTCACTCTGTAGACCAGGCTGGCCTCGAACTCAGAAAACCGCCTGCCTCTGCCTCCCAGAGTGCTGGGATTACAGGCATGTGCCACCACCGCCCGGCTCACATATGTCTTAATTATGGTTTTACTCTGTGAACAGACACCATGACCAAGGCAACTCTTATAAAGGACATTATTTAATTGGAGCTGGCTTACAGGTTCAGAAGCTCAATCCACTAGGGAGCGTGGCAGAATCCAGGCAGGCACGGTGCAGGAGGAGCTGGGAGTTCTACATCATCATCTGAAGGCTGCTATCAGAATACTGACTTCCAGGCAGCTAGGATGAGGGTCTTAAAGTGCACGCCCACAGTGACGGCCACACCTCCTAATAGTGCCACTCCCTGGGCCAAGCATATACACACCATGACAATATACAATAGAATTCTATGCAGCCATAAGAAAAATGAAATCATGGCATTTATGGGAAATGTATACTATATTAAGCAATATAAGTTAAACTCAGAAAGACAATCATTCCGTGTTTTATGTTCATAAGTGTGTGTGTACCAATCAATCACGTTAGTAGGAAGAGAGCCATGGGAAGGGAAAAAAGACCTTCGGAGAAACAGCAAACAGTGATGGACTAGAAAGCAGAAGGGCTCTAACTGGGCAGACAGTCGATGGAGGGATGGAGGGAGCTGGAGGTGGGTGGGTGGGGTGAGGAACAAAAATATGAAGCATGTGTGATGAAACTCACTGCTTTATATGATCATTTTTTAAAATTGATACAGCTAGTAGTACTTCTGAGGGCCTTCCAAGTTCCTCTTATATAATCAATCAATCATCTTCATTTTAGTCTGTTCCTTCAGTCTACAGTCTTAAACTGTAAGCACACACTCTTCCCTTCATGTTCTCATAAATCTCTCCCATTACACTGTCTTTTTATAATCCTTTCCTATCCTTTATTGAAAGTGCACAGTGAGGGGCAGAGAGATGGCACAGCAGTTAAGAGCACTGGCTGCTCTTCCAGGGGACTAGGGTTCGATTCCCAGTATCCACATCAAATGGCTCACACCTGCTTAGAACTCCAGCTTCAGAGAATCTGATGCTTTCTGACTCCAAGGGTACTTTGCACACGTGTGCATATGAGCTCACAGACACATAAATAAGTCTGGAAAAATCTTTTTTTTTAAGTGTACAGGAAAAAACCAAACTCAACACATACTTACAAAATATGGTGTTTTAAAAACAGTTTAGAAATGGGACCATTTTTTCCACGAGATAACTGAGCCCATGTTACAAAAGTTGGCAGTACCAATGTTAAGATCTAAATCCACACCTTTCAGCTTCACAATAACACATATCCGAATGCAGAATCTACAAGGGCATTCGTTCTACCATTGTTTTGCTATTCTTAGGCAAGAACATTGCCTATTGAATGTTTTGCCTGAAATTACACCCAAAAGGGCTTTAAAACGCATTAGCACGTTAACTTCTCCAAGCAATTCATTTGGCAGATTCTTGCGAACTCGCAAGCTGCAACCTGGCTTGTCCACGAGCAATTTGTGTGTGTGTGTGTGTGTGTGTGTGTGTGTACACGCGCGAGCGCCCGCGCGCCCCTGCCTTAAAGAAAATGGAAATTGCTTATTATCTGTCTATTTAGCAACGCTGATGATTGAACCCGGGATCCTGTATACGCTAAATAGCTCAACCCAACCGCTGAGCTACATCCCCAGCCCTCCACCAGCAATTCAATGGGTGAAGCCCTATCCCGGGTACAGAGCTCGCGGGTGCTGAAGCTATACTGTCTCTTCCCAAGGATGGGAGGGACGCACACTGGTGGTGGGAGGAACAAGTGCCGCAGCAAAGGGCTCAACCCTTGAGCCTCCCTCCGCGGCTCCCGCAAAACCACCCGAACCCCGGAGCGAGCCCGGGCCCCGGAGCCTCGTGCCCACCGAACGAAACACGCGAACCCCAGCGAACTTCGGGTTGGAGCAAAGCCGCCGCAGCGGTTCTCCCGCCGGGTCCACAAGGCAGCAGCGCGGCCGGGAACTCACCCCGCAGCAAGCTCCTCCTGCTACTCTTCCGAGCCAGTGCAGCCGCCTGGGAGCACCTGGGGTGGGAGCGGAAGAAAAGGCCGCCGAGAGGCGGGCGCGGCCCAAGCCTGGTACGGCTCCGCCTACTCCCGCCTGACACGCCCACACCACGTTCTCATTGGTTACTGCCGACACCGGCTCCCTCAAGGCCACGCCTCCTGCCACAGTAGGGGACTCAGGAAGAGCCGATTCCAGAAGCAACCAGACTCGGGTTCTCAGGCTCTCACTGCTGGAAAACGAGCTCGGGCTGCTCGTTGCTCCCCACAGCCATCCGTCTGTGAAGGAGAAACCGGGAAACAACAGGACCGAATGACTTCTCCAGAGGGGCTTCTCTGTGTCTCCCAGATTCTCTGCAGTCGCAAAGAAATCATCTTGCATTTATTTACCCTAGAGCTTTATAATTTGAAATGTGCTGACTGAAAACTGAGAACCCAGAGTCACCAACCCTAGCATTTTGCAACTCTTGCATTCTTTGTGTGCATATTCCTTTCACACCGAACTCTTGAAAAATTACCACTTATCATATACAAGAGACTGATTACATTTTCAGTCATATCCCGTACACTATTATATTTATATCCCTTTGCTGTCTCAAAAGATCATACACTCATGTGCACATTAAACTTGAGAGCCACTAAAAATTAACCCAGTACATCTGAATTCACCTCTTGTAAACTTCTTAAACCGGAGCTCTCGTTTTCTTTTTCTTGTTTTCATTAATTATTTATTTACTTTACAACCGGACCAGAGCTTCTCATTTTCTAAATTCTTCTTAACTTCGGCATATTTGCGGTCCAGACCAATTGTCTTGTCATGTTCTGGACTCACGGATTATCTCCTTGTGATTAGATGTGGAAGCATTTAGAACAATGATGGATATTCACAAGACTTCCTCATTTCTGGACGTGCACGCTGCCAGTTTGTCATTGTTGCCGCTGCGAAGCAAGATGCAAAGACTCTGCTTGCTCAAGACGCCTCTCTGCTCAACAACGCCCCTCCTCTTTGCTTTGAGTAAAGACGCGGACTGCTGGGTTTGTTTCGACTTCAATAACTCAAGTCAAATACCAGGTCTGTTTCTGGCATTCCTTTGCCAGCCTTTGCCCTGGCCCTCTGTCGTTGCTCCTGTGTCCTGGGGGTGTCTTATCTTCTAGCACTCCAGCACAATGCCAACCAGTTCTCAAAATGTCTTCCTTGCCTATTGTGCTTGGAAAGTTTTGTTATAAAGTCCTTCTACATGTTTCCTTTTATATTGTATTACATAACATAAAACAGAGTATAGTTGGGTTCTCTTTAGGAAAAGAACCAATATATTAAAGGGGGATTTATTCAACAACCTTTTTTGGGAGGGAAGGATTCGAGACAGGGTTTCTCTGTATATCCCTGGCTGTCCTGGAACTCACTCTGTAGACCAGGCTGGCCTCGAACTCAGAAATCTGCCTGCCTCTGCCTCCTAGAGTGCTGGGATTACAGGCATGCGCCACCGCCGCCCGGCTATTCTTAGATTTATTTATTTCCACTTATGAGTGTTTCGTGTGCATGTGTGTTTGCAAGTGCATGTGTGTTCGTGTGTGACCACGACCTCTATGGACACCACATGGATGTCTGCTGTCCACAGAGGTCAGAAGAGGGCATCAGATCCCCTAGAACAGGAATACAGGTGATTAAGAGCTGCTGTGTGGGTGGTGGGAACTGAACCCTTTAGAAGAGCAACAAGTGTTCTTAACCACTGAGCCATCTCACCACCCTTCCCAGATATTTTTAAATCCCGAGTGATAGATCTCTCTAATTTAGACACCTGTGCCACAGGCTTCATTCTAGTCTCCTCCTTTCTCGGAGTCTTTCATCTAAGCTAGTAAATTCCTATTCCCTGCCCCCCTCCCCGGCATGATTACATTTATCTATTCCTTCTGTCCTATAATCTATACAAAATCAGGAGTGGCAATAACAGGCTAGTAGTATGTGGGCTGTGAATGAATTCACCAAAGACTAAAGGCAAAAGCAGAGTTATTAAAGTAAACGTCAGGAAAACCACGGCAGAAGAGACAGTGGGGAGAACTACCTTGACAGTGGCTTTCTAAGTGACTCTAGAGATGGGGAGATCTCCGCAGGCTGTCGGCAGGGGTTCAATGTCACACTGCACTGGGGAAATTGCAACTGAGGTCCATCATGGTTTGCAACAACCTGACCTTGAAGTAGCAATGGTCTTGCCTAAGTCAGCTCAGCACAATCTCCAGTCCTAACTGGCATCCACACTTTGCAACTAAGGATTGTTATGATTAACTCTTTCTGCCAAGATAACGGTCCTGCTTGGAGGCAGCAGGGACCTTGCCCTGAGCTCAGCCTGCTCTGAGGCAAAACTGCCCTGTCCATCTCAGAATGAGCAGAGCTGAGACACACCAGGAGCACCACCAGCAGCAAACTCAGTAGATTAGAGATGTCTTTGAAATTGTTTTAATCATTATAACCTTTTAAATACAATGCAATTAATGTACAGGACTGCAAAGTTCTTGAATTAATACACTTTTTGTTTTTTTCGAGACAGGGTTTCTCTGTGTAGCCCTGGCTGTCCTGGAACTCACTCTGTAGACCAGGCTGGCCTCGAACTTAGAAATCTGCCTGCCTCTGCCTCCCAAGTGCTGGGATTACAGGTGTGCGCCACCATTGCCCGGTAAAGAAATCATTTGACATATTTATTTATGTATTTTCTGCTTATGAGTGCTCTGTTTGCATACACGCCTGCATGACAGATGAGGGCATCAGATCCCATTACAGATGGTTGTGAGCCACTATGTGGGTGCTGGGAATTGAACTCAGGACCTTCAGAAGAGCAGTCAGTACTCTTAACCGATGAACCACCTCTCCAGCCCCAATACACTTTTTAAAACTCTTTAAACATTCACTTGTGGTGTGTGTGTGTGTGTGTGTGTGTGTGTGTGTCCAACAGGAAAACTTGAGGTATCAGTTCTCTCCTTCCATCATAAGCAGTAGGGTTTGAACTTATGTCATTAGATTCGGTGCCAAGCCTCTACCCACTGAGCCACATAGCAGGCTTTTCCATATGTCATGGTATCAGTTTGCTGACTATTTTATTCTATGTGTATAAATGCTTTGCCTGTATGTATGTCTGTGCCCCACCTTTGAGCAGTACCCAAGAAAACCAGAAAAGGACATCAGGTCCCCTGGAATTGGAGTTACAAACCATTGTATGGAGAAGGTCCTGATCCTGGAAAGGATTGATCTAGCATTGGAGGAGAATATAAGGACAGAGGAAAAAAAGGAGGGGGGTGATTGGAGAATGGATGGAGAGAAGAAAGTTTATGGGACATATGGGGAGGGGGGATCCTGGAAAGGGGAAATCATTTGGAATGTAAACAAAGAATATAGAAAATAAAAATATTAAAAAATAAAAAAAATTTAAAAACAAACCGTTGTGAGCTACCATATGGGTGTTGGGAATCAAGCCCAGGACCTCTGAAGGAACATCCAGTGCTCTTAACTACTGAGCCGTCTCTTCAGCACATACAGTTGGAAACTAATTGGATTTGTCATCTTTCTAACTGATACTATATTTGTCGTTTTTGAATTTTGCATCCATTTCAGAGCTATTGTCTTGCTCCCATTTCCTGAACTCTGCTCCCTTGCTCCTATCAGGAAGCACTGGAGTTGGTAACTAACCATCATTAACTCCTAAGTTACCTTCCTGATTGGCAGGGAGGAGAGACAGACACACTTAGATTAGTACTTCAGCTCCAGATGTCTCACGAGTCTGCTGATAAGGGTCACTTGGGGTTGTGGTCTTCTCCAGGCTTGTCCGCGGAGTGAGAGTGGAATGCTTGCAAGTTGGCATAGCCTGGCTGCTGGCACCCACTCCTGCAAGGTCCTCTTTCAGGCACACGCTGGGCTGTTGGCAGGCTTCCCATCCAGGCTGGCCAGGGACAGATGAAATCATTTCCTGGGACTTCATAGCAAAGTACCACAAAAAGGATTGATTTCTCTCCAAGTTCAAAAATCAGACAGTAACAGAATGATATTTTCTTTTTCTGTTTTTTTTAACATGTATCTATTTAGTTCATATATGTGAGTACACTGTGGCTGTCTTCAGACACACCAGAAGAAGGCACTGGGTACCCATTACAGATGGTTGTGAGCTATGGTGTGGTTGCTGGGAATTGAACTCAGGACCTCTGGAAGAGCCACAGAGACCGCTGAGCCATCTCTCCAGACAAGAATGATATTTTCTATGAAGGCTTTAGGGCACAGCTGATGACCTACAGCCTCTTTCTGGCAGCTTCCTCAGTTTACCTCTGCCGGGGGCCTTTGGATAGTGTTCCCCATATATGTCTCTACTCCTAAATTTCTTTCTTAAAAATATAATGAACAGTTGGGCTAGAGAGATGGCTTCAATAATAAAGTAGAACTTCAATCCATTCTTTTCTCTCTGTCACTTCCTATGAGTTATTTTTTTTAATTTATTTATTTATTTTGGTTTTTAAAGACAGGGTTTCTCTGTTTAGCCCTGGCTGTCCTGGATCTCACTCGGTAGACCAGGTTGGCCTCGAACTCAGAAATTCGCCTGTGCTCTTTTCTCTTTGCAAGTAAAGGTATCCCCGGTGTTTGTTATAGTCACAGAAAGCTGACTAATATTTCCGGTATGACCATACCTAAATTTATTGTGTTAGTTAAAAAAAACAAAACAAAACAAAACAAACAAAATAAAACCCAACAACAGTCATAACCAAAAAAAAAAAAAAAAAAAAACCGCTGTCTCCAAGTAATAATATCTCAAGACTTTATCTTTGGGGTTTAGGAAACATGTTTAAACCAAAACAGCTGAAGGTGGCAGTTTCTTGCATCGTGGACCTCCCCATACAACTGTTCATGACTGCTTCACTTAAAACAGAGGCTCAAAGACAGAAGCCACAGTCTTCTGTGTGTTAATAGTGAATGTGGTGGTTTGAATATGCTTGGCCCAGAGAGTAGTACTATTTGGAGGTGTGGTGTTGGAGTAGGTGTGTCACTGTGGGTGTGGGCTTTAAGACCCTCACCCTAGCTGCCTGAAGCCAGTCTTCTTCTAGTAGCCTTCAGATGAAGATATAGAACTCTCAGCTCCTCCTGCACTATTCTTGCCTGGATGCTGTCTTGATGATTCAGAGGACTGAACCTCTGAACCTGTAAGCCAGCCCCAATTAAATGTTGTCCTTATAAGAGTTGTCTTGGTCATGGTGTCTGTTCACAGCAGTAAAACCCTAACTAAGACAGTGACATTCCATCATTTCTGCTGCATTGTTTCCAAAAGCAAACCGATAAATCTACCCCATATTCAAGGGCAAAGGACTGAACACAGACACAAATACCAGGAAGCAGGAATCCTTGGGTCCCACCTTCAAGAAGGCACACCACAACATACATACTTTGTATTACCTCTTAGTACATGAGAAGTAACACACTTGTTCCACTTCTGTCCCAGTCTGTCATTGAGGGAATTCAGGGCAGGAGCTCATTCAGGAAGTAAAGCAGAAACTGTAGAAGAGTGCTGCCCATTGGCTCCCTCTTTCCATGCCTTGCACTCTGCTAGCTTTGATAGACAGCTTAGGGATACCTCGTAGGGAAAGTGTTGTCCCGGGCGGTGGTGGCGCACGCCTGTAATCCCAGCACTCTGGGAGGCAGAGGCAGGCGGATTTCTGAGTTCGAGGCCAGCCTGGTCTACAGAGTGAGTTCCAGGACAGCCAGGGCTATACAGAGGAACCCTGTCTTGAAAAAACCAAATCCAAAATACCAAAAAAAAAAAAAAAAAAAAAAAAAAAAAAGTGTTGTCCCTGAGCCCCACCTCAATCAGACACAGTCAAAATTCAATCTGATTGAGTCATTCTCTAACTAAAGCTCACTCTTCCCAGATGTCTGGGTTTCATCTAGTTGACAACAAATATCAATCAGAATGATTCTTTTTTCATTGCTGTAATATAATGCCAGATGCTAAGTTAACTTATTTTTTTAAGATTTATTTATTTATTATATGTAAGTACACTGTAGCTGTCTTCAGACACACCAGAAGAGGGCGTCAGATCTCATTACAGATGGTTGTGAGCCACCATGTGGTTGCTGGGATTTGAACTCAGGACCTTCGGAAGAACAGTCAGTGAGTGCTCTTAACCACTGAGCCATCTCTCCAGTCCTGCTAAGTTAATTTAAGAGAAGAGATTTACTTTGTTCATTTCTGGTAGCTAGAAGGTCCAAGCATCATACCATCTGGTATGGGTCTTCAGATCGAATGACATCTGGAGAAACACAAGCTGCGACTCACATGTCTTGGAGAAACAAAAGAGAGCAAGCTCACTTTATCAGAGGACTTCCCAGGGAACGAAGTCTCCTGAATCTGTCACTCCTAAAATAGAATCCCTGCAGGGGGGTGGAGCTCCTGCTACCTAATTGCCCTCTCTCAGGCCCCACATTAATGGTTCTATCACCTTAGGTCATCACACTGAGGCCCGCGTCTAGAATAATGTATGTAGAACCACAGCAGGGCCTTACCCTGTCATAGAAGCCCTATGAAAGTCAAGAGTTTTCCTCCAGGTAATCACAAAATGGGAGTCAGAAATTCAAATCCTGAGAAGGATCTGACACATCACTCACTGATGGTGTGAGTCAGGGAGTGGTTGTATAAAGTACCCAGATATGCAGCTGCCCAGATATGCCAGTCTCTCATGGAACTCCACCGCTTATACCTGCTGAGTCCTTTCTCCTGCCAATTCCTTAGTGTGTGCATGTATGTGTGTGTGTGTGTGTGTGAACTATAGTAAACATATCCAGGTAGCAGAACAAAGTCTGTTTCTACCCAGGCCTGCCTGCAGCTTGAGCTCTCTGCCCTTAGCTAACTGTCTCTGTTAATGAAAGTCTTCAGTTACACAACGGAACCAATATTGATCCTACAGGATGTCATGTGAGGTAATGTGTGCCTTAGTTTTCCATCACTATTACAAATACCTGGGGTATCTTTCAGCTTGTAAAGAACAAGATTGATTTGGGATCACCATCTTCACACTTCCCATCCAAGATGAAGCCAGCACATTGCCTTCAGGTCTCCAGTGGTAGGCTGGCACAGCACAGCAGGAGCATGTGGGATGAAACTGCCCCGTTCAGGACAGGGAAGGGAAAGAGAAAAGAAAGGCCTGAAAACCCCATGTTAGCCTCGCCTCTTAAAACTTCCACCCTTTCACAGTAGCACAAGCCTGAGGGCTAAGGGTTTAATACATGGCTGTTATTGTCAGCTCTGCAAACTGCCTCAGCACCTGCTGAGTGCTTTCTCTTCACGTGAATTTCTCCCCAATCTTGGGTCTCGGTTTTGGTTTCCCCTTCTCTAGGAAGCCTCTCCTAATCCCTCAAGCAGGGTGAAGCAGCAGACTGCATCCAAGCGACTACCAGGACTCACTGTGTCACAGCAGAAGGAATAGTTTCCATTCATCTTTCTAATACAGTGAGCTCCCTGGGGTAAGGACTCGGCAGAGAGTCTGTCATCGTCTGAACCTAATCAATACAATCATATTGGAAGGACCCATAATTCGGGAGCTGGCAGGGAAGAGAAGCCTCTGATGCAGGTTTGTCCATGATCTATTCTTTCCCTGTTAGCATCACCACATGTGAGCCCTGTTCAAAGTACACCTGTTCCTTCCAGCATATTCTAATGGGGTAAATGCATGAGGCCATAGCACGCGGGTTCTCTTGTGGAGTCTGGTGTAAATCTTGTGGAGTAGCTGTAAATCTAGTCTTCTTAATGTCAGTTACTATCTGAATGTATTTGTTGCTAATACAGCACTACAGACAGAGTTACAAGGAAAGGAAGATTCTTTCAGTGTATGGTTCTGGAGATGTAACATTGAAGGGCCATGTCTTGTGATGACCTTGGTGAAGTTCCCAGAACACAAATGTGTGTTAAAAATTCTACAAGGCTGGCCTACTGATTCGAGTTTTGTCTGTGATCGCAGAGGATTGAAATGTTGCAGATCCAAAGATAAATTATCCTGAGCTACCTTTAGCCTCGTAAACAGCCATTCAGTGTCCGCCACCATCAGTGCCGGAGCACACACACACACACACCGCTTCATTGTAAATCTGCCTGTCTGGTACCTCCACCTACGCATTTTAGTTTTTTATGCATATGTATGAATGTTCACATCCTATGTGTGCACATGAACCTATGCATGTGGTGAACATGTGTGGGGACACACCTTCAGATGTCGTTCTTGGGAATGCTGACCACCTCCTCGAGACAAGGTCTCTCATTGGCCTGAGGCTCACTGATGAGGCAAGGTAGGGCTGGCTGGCCAGCAGGCCCCATGGGTCCCTCTGTCTCTGCCTCCTCAGTGCTGAGATTAGAAGCAGGTGCTGCCGCTATGACCAGAATTTTAGATGTGGGTTCTGGAGACTGAATTCGGTCCTCACGACCTCAAGGTTAGCACGTTACTGACTGAACTCTCTCCCAGACCTGACCAGGGTACTTTTAAAGTCTCTTCATTTTCATTTTCTTTGATCCATGACTATAAAAAAAAAAAAAGCAAAACAACCACAACAACAACAACAAACTCAATGAAACCGTTACCACGTTGGAACGTGGCTCTTGGAATCACCTGAATTTATGTTCCCAAGCCATGGTTACTTATATTTGGCTCCAAAGAAACCACTACTGCACATGACAGAGCCTTGAGGCTGCACAAGCTGTCATGTGACAAGAGACAAGGAGTGTGGATGTCTTTTCCTCTCTTTTCTTATAAAACCACCAGGATTTGATTGTCTGGCTCTTCCTTATGGCCTTATCTAGAACATAAGGTCTCTGCTGATGTATCACACAGAACTTCTCTATAGATAGACAAAGGGACAGTGGACACTGTGTATCCTGTGTCCTTGGCCCAGTGTCACATCTCTTAAAGGTAAACAATCTCATCTATGTCCCTTTATTTTATTTTTCTATCTAATCAGGTTTAAAACACCCACTGCTAAATCTCATAATCAGTCAGTTTCCCTCCCCACCCCACCCGGCTCAGGACAAGGATTCTATGTCACTACCTGGGGCTTTGGGGGTACACTCAAACCTGATTCACACCATAACACATAATCTTTATCTTTGCTTGCTTGTTTGCTTGAAACAAGATCTCTTTATTATGTAGTTCTGGCTGTCCTGGAACTTACTATTTAGACCAGACCGGCCTCGAACTCACAGAAATCACAGGTGCCTTTGCCTCCTGAATGTTGGGATTGAAGGCACTTGCCACAACACTCAACTATAACACACACTTTTAACTTTATGCCGGGAGTCAGTACACCATAACTCAAGGTCCAAATTCAGATGCTTGTTATTGTACAACCCCAGAACTAAAAATGGTTTTTATAGTCTCTACATAATATTCTGGATTTGCCTCCTGGCCTTAGGAATACAGTATTTGCAATGTAGTCCTTGACTGCAAACATTTGCAGTTTCGTGACCCAGCCTTCAGCAAACTGCTCTCGCAGGTTCTTATCTGGTCTTTTCTGTGTGTTGGCTACTGTATTGGCTGGTTTTGTGTGTCAACTTGACACAGGCTGGAGTTATCACAGAGAAAGGAGCTTCAGTTGGGGAAGTGCCTTCATGAGATCCAGCTGTGGGGCATTCTCTCAATTAGTGATCAAGTGGGGAGGGCCCCTTGTGGGTGGTACCACCTTTGGGCTGGTGTTCTTGGATTCTATAAGAGAGCAGCCTCAACAAGCCAGGGGAAGCAAGCCAGTAAGAAACATCCCTCCATGGCCTCTGCATCAGCTCCTGCTTCCTGACCTGCTTGAGTTCCAGTCCTAACTTCCTTTAGTGATGAACTGCAACATGGAAGTGTAAGCTCAATAAACCCTTTCCTCCCCAACTTGCTTCTTGGTCATGATGTTTGTGCAGGAATAGAAACCCTGACTAAGACAAATTGGTACCAGCATAGTGGAGTATTCCTGTGACAACCTGACCATGTTTGGGGGAGGACTGTGGAAGGACTTTGGAACTTTGAGCTAGAAAAGCCATTAGAATATTAAGAGCTCAGTGGAAAGTTCTGTAGGAGCTTAGAAGACAATGTTAAGAACAGTGCAAAAGATGGAGGCCTGACTTGTGAAATTTCAGAGGGAAGATTAAAGACTATTACAGTGTCCGTGTTTTGATTGTGAAGAGTCTGTGGTTTTGGTTAGCTGGGGCTGAAGAATCAGCTGTGAGTAATAAGATACCAGAACCACTAAAACAACCCTTTGTGTTACTGGGACTATTAATGCTGGTTAGCTGGAGCTAAGAAATTAGCGGTGATTAAGAAGAGACCAGCATCACTGAGGTGAAATCTTCTGGGAGGTGTTTTCTGAGAGCACAGAGAGTGTGTTCCAGAGATAGCCACAGTTGTATTTTGTGCTGTGGCTGGACTTGGTACTGTGTAAGAGTCACCCAGATGGTACTGGTTTTGAAGGCATGAAGGGGTCATGAAGAGCAGCTGAGGCTCTTGGCACAGTGAGAAGCCACAGAAGGCCATTGGTGAAGGGGCAGCCTCAGTTGCAATTGATGGTCCAGTGTCCCTTCCCCCACAACATTGAGCCGGCTGGCAGCCCCCACTCATCCGATGGTGTTACCTCCGGCCTTTGTTCCTTGGAACAAATGCTTTCACCTTGACTACCAAAAAGGCCTCAAGGCAATCTCACCTGCCTTGACCTGGCAGAGACCCGGCCAGACTGGAAGCAGGCAACCCGCTGAGAATTGGAGTCAAGGAGTTCTCAGCCTGCCTTTTGATGTGACCACCTTCTGGGAGGCTGGGTTATTCCCCTAAGACTATATATCTTGACAAAATAATATTAAAGTCAGTCTTGACCAGCACTGTCTCCTTGACTCAGTTTCTCTTTTGCCCCCTCCCATCACCCCCAGAATTCTCTTTCAGGTATTCCGGTTCGCATGTGGCCGCGGGCGGCTACTTATTGGTGCCTGAACACGGACAGACCTGATACGGGAGAATTTCCTGAGGTGACCCTATCTGGTGAAGCTTCGCAGAAAAAGTGGAAAGAAGATGGTATCCGCACGGTAAACAACATAGGAGTCAAATGCTAGCGCTAGTGTAAAATTTTATCCTTTGAAACTATTGTTGTGGGTGCAGATGGATACGGTTTAGCAAGCAAAATTGTGTTGACCCGGCACAGTGGCTGCTTGGGATAGATAGGGAAAATGGGATAGGAAGTTTGCTTCCAGCTAAAGGGAAAGGGTTTGACTCCCCACCCTAAGTTACAAAAACGCAGAGATAGTGCTGATGAGCTAATTGTAAAAAAGGCAGCTCATCCCAAAAAGAGAACAGCTGAATCTCATGGGGAAGAATGGGCCCCTATCATGCCATCTGCTCCGCCTATGACTTTGATGGCAGAAGACGAGATCCAGAGAGATATGCAGTTACAAAAGTTGGAGTTTGAAATTAAATTGCAGAAATTGACTAATGAATTACAGGAGCTAAAAAGGGTGTCAAATACTAGAGAGAACAATAATTCTGAGACCCGCCAATCGCTACTAGAAAGAGTGATAAGCCAGGCTCGTGGAGAAGGGCAGGATATGTCAGAAAACTTAGCCTTTCCCGTCCTTGAGATAGAAGACCAGAAAAATGTGATTAGACAATATCAGACTTTGGAATTTAAAGTGATAAAAGAATTAAAGGTAGCCGTAGCTCAGTATGGCCCTACAGCCCCTTTGACACAAGCTTTATTGGATACTGTGATAGAGTCGAATTAAACTCCACAGGATTGGAGAACTTGTCAGGCTACCTTGTCAGGAGATTTTTTGCTTTGGAGTTCTGAATGGCGTGAGGCTAGCAAAAGAACTGCCACCACAAATACTCAGGCAGGCCATCCAAAATGGAATGCTGATATGTTACTGGGAGAAGGTGTATATGAAGGAAATACTAACCAGAATGGGTTTCCCATCGCAGTGTATGCGGTAGCTGCCCGCCATGCTTGGAATCTTTTACCATCAAAGGGAGATCTTAGTGGAAACTTAACAGGTGTCAAACAGGCTCCTGATGAGCTTTTCCAAGATTTTGTGGATCGATTGTTAAAAACAGCTAATAGAATTTTTGGAAATTCTCAGGCAGAAAATCCGTTGGTTACTCAGCTAGCCTATGAAAATGTTAATGCAGCCTGCCGGGAGGCGATCAGACCTCATGGGGGAAGACTGACTTGGCTGGTTATATCCGTCTCTGTTCTGAAATTGGTCCCTCGTATAATCAGGGTCTAGCAATGGCTGCAGCGTTGCAGGGAACCACCATCCAGGGAATACTTTCGCAGAGACGAGGAAATAAAAGGTGTTTTAAATGTGGCAGTCTGGGTCATTTTAAAAGTGCTTGCCCTGATAACAGGAGTGCTATAAGCGGGCAATCAGGTTGTTCCCCAGGAACCTGTCCTAAGTGTAGAAAAGGAAACCATTGGGTTAAGGGATGCAAGTCCAAAACTAATATTCAAGGCAGACCCGTGTAGGGAAACGGGAGGAGGGGCCCGCCCCAGGCCCTGATTCATCCAGGACAGACAGTTTATGGGGCAACACAGCTGCTGCCAAGCCAAGAAAATCTATCTTCGAGCTTACCAGAGCAACACCAGGGAGCGCTGGACTGGATCTCTGCAGTATCTTCCATGTCGTATTAACCCCAGAAATGGGTGTCCAGATCCTGCCTACAGGAGTTTTTGGACCATTACCTGAAGGAACTTGGGGATTACTGCTAGGACAGAGCAGTTCTACTGTAAAGGAACTGCAGATTTATCCAGATGTCATAGACAGTGACTATGAGGGAGAAATAAAAATTATGGCTGCTTCCCCTCATGGTGTCATAACTATACCTGCTAACCAAAGAATTGCTCAGCTTGTCTTGGTTCCTTTACATCCACTGCCTTCCAAATTCATTAAAGATAAAAGAGGACAAGAAGGCTTTGGCTCCTCCGGAGTGTATTGGGTTCAATCTATTACCAACAAGAGACCTAACCTTAAATTGACTATTGAAGGAAAGAGTTTTGAAGGATTAATAGATACAGGAGCTGATGTAACAATTATTAAAGGACAAGATTGGCCGTGTAGCTGGCCCTTGACAGAGACACTTACACATCTCCAAGGCATCGGATATGCTAATAATCCAAAACAGAGCGCGAGACTTCTAACTTGGAAAGAAAAAGAGGGAAATTCAGGGCAAATCCAGCCTTATGTTATGCAAAATTTGCCTACTACCCTTTGGGGAAGAGACCTCTTGTCACAAATGAATCTAATTATGTGTAGCCCTAACGAAATTGCCTCTAGGCAAAAGATAGAGCAAGAATCTTTGCCCGCTCAGGGGCTTGGGAAAGAAGGGCAAGGCACTAGAAAGTTTAAAAGCCCCCAGCCAAACCCTAACTCTAGAAGTCTGGGGCATTTTCAGCAATGGCCACTATCTTACCTGCATCCCACGCCGATAAAATTCAATGGCTTAATGATAATCCTGTGTGGGTTGATCAGTGGTCCTTATCTAAAGAAAAAATGGAAGCTGCCTCTTTGCTAGTGCAGGAACAATTGAAGGCGGGACATTTAAGAGAGTCTCTATCTCCATGGAATACTCCAATATTTGTTATTAAGAAAAAATCCAGTAAATGGAGATTGTTACAAGATTTAAGAAAGGTTAATGAAACTATGTTGCCCATGGGAACTTTACAAGCTGGTCTTCCATCTCCCATGGCTATTCCTAAAGGATTTCATAAAATAGTCATAGATTTAAAAGATTGTTTCTTTACTATTCCATTGCATCCTGAGGATTGCAAAAGATTTGTGTTCAGTGTTCCTTCTATTAACTTCATGGAACCTTTGAAAAGATATCAATGAACAGTTCTTCCTCAGGGCATGGCTAACAGCCTGGCTTTATGTCAGAAGTTTGTGGCACAGGCCATTCAGCCTGTAAGACAAAAGTGGCCAGATAGTTACTTTATCCATTTCACAGATGATTTTCTAATTGCAGGAAAAAATCCTCAGACTTTGCTTTTATGTTTTAAAGATTTACAGCAAGCTTTAGCCGCTAAAGGATTGCAAATAGCACCAGAGAAGGTGCAGATCCAGGATCCATATACTTATCTGGGTTTTAAACTTACAGACCAAGCTATTTTTTCCCAGAAGATAATTATCCGCAGGGACAATTTAAACACTTTAAATGATTTTCAGAAGTTATTGGGTGACATTAACTGGCTTCGGCCATATTTAAAGCTTACTACAGGAGAATTATGACCTTTATTTGATATTCTAAAGGGGAATGCTGATCCTACATCCCCTAGATTATTAACTTCAGAAGGACTTTTGGCTTTACAGACAGTGGAGAAAGCTATTGAAAATCAATTTGTTACCTATATAGATTATTCTTTACCTTTGCATCTGCTAATTTTTAATACGACTCATTCGCCTACAGGTTTATTATGGCAAAAGGCTCCTCTGGTGTGGATTCATTTGAGGGTGTCTTCAAGGCGTAATATCTTGCCATATTATGAGGCAGTTGCCCAAGTAATTGTGCTTGGAAGAAAGCAGGCGCTAACATATTTTGGCAAAGAACCAGATGTTATTATTCAGCCTTATAACGTAGATCAAGATGCTTGGTTAAAACAGCATAGCACAGATTGGTTGCTTGCTCAAATAGGCTTTGAAGGGACTATAGATAACCATTATCTTCAAGACAAATTGATAAAGTTTTTAAATATGCATGAGGTTGTATTTCCTAAAATGACATCTTTACAGCCATTGCATAATGCTCTTTTAATTTTCACAGATGGCTCTTCCAAAGGAAGAGCTGGATATCTTATTAATAATCAACGGGTGGTCATAGAGACCCCTGGGCTTTCTGCTCAGTTATCAGAACTGACAGCGGTGTTGTGTGTCTTTCAATCTATAGATAGTACTTTTAATCTCTTTACTGACAGTGCTTATGTTGCATTTTCTATACCACAATTAGAAACCTGTGGCACATTTAATTTTAATACGCCAGCTGGATCCTTGTTTTCACAATTGCAAAGTATCATTCTTGCTAGGAAAAATCCCTTTTATATTGGCCATATACGAGCTCACTCAGGTCTTCCTGGACCTTTGGCTCAAGGTAATGAGCACATTGACAGAGCTCTTATAGGAGAGGCTTTAGTTTTAGAACCTGTAGAAATGGCTAGACGTGATCATGATAAATTTCATCTTTCTAGCCATACGTTGACTCCGTCATAAGATCACAAAGGAGAAAGCAAGAATGATTGTAAAACAATGCCCTAATTGTCTTACTTTAGCACCAGTCCCCCACTTAGGGGTTAATCCACGTGGCCTTATGCCCAATCAAATTTGGCAAATGGATGTAACTCACTATACAGAATTTAGAAAATTAAAGTTTATACATGTTTGCATTGATACGTGCTCGGGACTCCTTTTTGCCTCCCTGCATTCGGGAGAAGCCTCTAAAAATGTAATCGATCATTGTTTACAAGCTTTTAATACCATGGGATTACCCAAAGTCATTAAGACAGACAATGGACCAGCCTATTCTGGTAAGAACTTTATCTCATTTTGCAAGGAATTTAATATTAAACTTAAAACTGGAATTCCTTATAACCCAATGGGTCAAGGAATCGTAGAGCGTGCTCACCGCACCCTTAAAAACTGGCTTCTTAAAACAAAGAAGGAGAATCTATACCCACCCAGGTCTCCCAAAGCACATCTTGCCTTTGTCTTATTTGTTTTAAATTTTCTCCAAACGGATGCTAAAGGTCAGTCTGCAGCAGACCAACATTGGCACCCAGTTACTTCCAATTCCTACGCCATGGTTAAGTGGCGGGACCCTTTAACTAATACATGGAATGGTCCAGACCCCGTTTTAATCTGGGGGAGAGGGTCCGTCTGCATTTTTTCTCAAGGAGAAGATGGGGCACGCTGGCTGCCAGAGAGATTGGTATGACAGGTAAACACACCCTAAAGCTGCTGGTAAGTATAATTAATTCAAAAGGCTTTCCCTAAGCCGCTTCCCACTTACTTGGGAAGAAAGGTTCCTTTGTGTTCTTGCAGTTAAGTTGCAAGCCAGGCCTCTTGCCTGAAGTCACAAATTTTCAATCAAATTAAACATCTTGGGCCTTCCGATACTGACCAAACAGGGTTTTTCTCTTAATCTCCTTTTATATTTCAAGCAGATAACACTCAGAAGATAAGCTCCTCCAGCAATGGCCGCCAGGATGAGGATGAGTGGTTATTATAGCCAGCCAGCCAGCTCATATCCACAGAGCATTTACTTTACCAGTGGATCCTCAAAAATGAGGCTGCATAGTATTCGGAACTATGCATGTTTGTTAATATAACAAACATGGGCATCAGTTTGAGGTGCGAGGCGAGGCACTGCAAGGGAAAAGGAAAAAATCCTGTCTCCGAATTTCCCTGAAAAGCACGTCCAGCTGCATGGGGGTTGACATTAAGAGACTGTCCTTAAATTATTAAGGCAGTCTATTTCCCCTCCCCTGAAAAAGATGTCGTTAATGTTTAAGGGGGTTGGACCTCTGTTTTCCCTCACTGGTGAAAGCCCATCGTCCATCGGACGAATATATTTATATCCACTGAGTTGTTAAAAATTAATAATTAACGGGGAATTGTCCCTTCCCCCACAACATTGAGCCGGCTGGCAGCCCCCACTCGTCTGATGGTGTTACCTCCAGCCTTTGTTCCTTGGAACAATAAGGCGCTTTCACCTTGACTACCAAAAAGGCCTCAAGGCAATCTCACCTGGGAGGCAGCAGAGACCCGGCCAGACTGGAAGCAGGCGACCCGCTGAGAATTGGAGCCAAAGAGTTCTCGGCCTGCCTTTTGATGTGACCACCTTCTGGGGGGCTGGGTTATTCCCCTAAGACTATATATCTTGACATAATAATATTAAAGTCAGTCTTGACCGGCACTGTCGCCTTGACTCAGTTTCTCTTTCGCCCCCTCCCATCATCCCCAGAATTCTCTTTCAGGTATTCCAGTTTGCATGTGGCCGTGGGTGGCTACAGCCCAGGACTTGAAGGGGTCATGCATGGGAGCAGAGGCTTGTCACCATGAAGAGAGCCTATGAGATGCTATTGGTGAAGCCTAATTACAGTGGAAGATAGCAGCATTTTGGATATGCCAGTACCATGTGATGACCACCAAGAACAGCAGCAGCAGTGGAGTACAGGCAGCTGGAGCCTAGAAGACAATCTGTGTGCTACAAAGGGCAGAGGTGGAGAAGTGACCCAAGCCCTTGGAGGAGCCCAGAAGATCGTGAGTTAGGATCCCAGACATTGGATGATTGGAGTTTTGAGTTTTGCTTTTGGCTGTGCCCTGATATGTTTCCCTCTTGAAGGAAGAAAATATTTTAGTGGAGCCCACAGTTAAGAGACTTTGAATTTTTAAAAGACTTTGAATTTTAAAGATATTGGACATTTTAAAGTGATTGAACTTTTAATATGTAAAGACTGTGGGACTTTGAAAGTAATTTAGATCTTGGGGATGAATAAGAAAGTAAGGGTTGAGGCTTAATAGTGATGTGTTTGTGTGTCAAGTTGACAAGGGGTCAATTGTACTGGCTGGTTTTGTGTGTCAACTTGACACAGGCTGGAGTTATCACAGAAAAAGGAGCTTCAGTTGGGGAAGTGCCTCCATGAGATCCAGCTGTGGGGCATTTTCTCAGTGATCAAGTGGGGAGGGCCCCTTGTAGGTGGTACCACCTTTGGGCTGGTGTTCTTGGATTCTATAAGAGAGCAGGCTGAGCAAGCCAGGGGAAGCAAGCCAGTAAGAAACATCCCTCCATGGCTTCTGCATTAGCTCCTGCTTCCTGACCTGCTTGAGTTCCGGTCCTGACTTCCTTTAATAATGAACAGCAGCATGGAAGTGTAAGCTCAATAAACCCTTTCCTCCCCAACTTGCTTCTTGGTCATGATGTTTGTGCAGGAATAGAAACCCTGACTAAGACAGCTACCAATTTCTTAGCCCATGGGGCACGTTGTTACAGAGGTTAACACAGCCTTGTGACAGCAAGTGGTGGCAGGCAGGCTAAGAATCATGAGATCTTCATAAAGGCTCCTGGCAGCCTTAAAGGACAGAGCAGTAACATGATCTCTTCATAACATCAGCACAGTTGATACATTTAAATTCTGCATATAGTCCATCTAAAATCACAAGTATAAAAGCTATTGCACATTTCAAATGGCAAACAGGAACATGTCAGATTTCTTTAAAGCGTATAATTTCAGTCTTTTCTACTGTACGGGCACATAAATCACAAGCCCTTGCAGATTGGCTTACATTGGATGACTAATACTAAAAATATTAGCTATGAGTTTAACTTAGCTCACCATCTCTATATTTAATCCTAAACCTTTCTGGGGTTATACAATTATATAATTGATAGCAGGTTTTGCCAGCTGAAATCAACTGAGTAGTGGATGGTAGGGAAAATGGGGACATAGATGAGATTGTTGCCTTCCAGAGATGTGGCAATTGTGCAGGACATGATAGACACAATACTGTGTGTCCCTTTTAAGTTTGAGAAAGACACACACACACATACACACACACACAGACAGAAAGAGACAGAGAAATAGGCAGAGACAGAGAGACAGAGAGGCGGGCAAAGACAGAGACAGACAGAGAGACAGACAGAGACAGACAGAGACAGACAGAGAGACGGACAGAGAGACGGACAGAGAGACGGACAGAGAGACGGACAGAGAGACGGACAGAGAGACGGACAGAGAGACGGACAGAGAGACGGACAGAGAGACGGACAGAGAGACGGACAGAGAGACGGACAGAGAGACAGAGACGGACAGACAGACAGCGACGGACAGAGAGACAGCGACGGACAGACAGACAGCGACGGACAGACAGACAGCGACGGACAGACAGACAGACAGCGACGGACAGACAGACAGACAGCGACGGACAGACAGACAGACAGACAGCGACAGTCAGAGACAGACAGCGACACAGAGACAGAGAAACAGAGACAGACAGACAGCGAAACAGAGACAGAGAAGCAGAGACAGCGAAACAGAGACAGAGAAGCAGAGACAGCGAAACAGACAGAGAAACAGAGACAGACAGACAGCGAAACAGAGACAGAGAAACAGAGACAGACAGACAGCGAAACAGAGACAGAGAAACAGAGACAGACAGCGAAACAGAGACAGAGAAACAGAGACAGACAGCGAAACAGAGACAGAGAAACAGAGACAGACAGACAGCGAAACAGAGACAGACAGCGAAACAGAGACAGACAGACAGCGAAACAGAGACAGAGAAACAGACAGACAGACAGCGAAACAGAGATAGACGGAGAAACAGAGACAGACAGACAGCGAAACAGAGACAGACAGCGAAACAGAGACAGACGGAGAAACAGAGACAGACAGCGAAACAGAGACAGACAGCGAAACAGAGACAGACAGACAGAGAAACAGAGACAGAGAAACAGAGACAGACAGACAGAGAAACAGAGACAGACAGACAGAGAAACAGAGACAGACAGAGACAGACAGCGAAACAGAGACAGACAGCGAAACAGAGACAGACAGCGAAACAGAGACAGACAGCGAAACAGAGACTGACAGACAGCGAAACAGAGACTGACAGACAGCGAAACAGAGACTGACAGACAGCGAAACAGAGACTGACAGACAGCGAAACAGAGACTGACAGACAGCGAAACAGAGACTGACAGAGACAGCGAAACAGAGACTGACAGAGACAGCGAAACAGAGACTGACAGTGACAGAGAAACAGAGACTGACAGTGACAGAGAAACAGAGACTGACAGTGACAGAGAAACAGAGACTGACAGTGACAGACAGAGAAACAGAGACTGACTGACAGTGACAGACAGAGAAACAGAGACTGACTGACAGTGACAGAGAAACAGAGACTGACTGACAGTGACAGACAGAGAAACAGAGACAGACAGTGACAGACAGAGAAACAGAGACAGACAGACAGTGACAGAGAAACAGAGACAGACAGACAGTGACAGAGAAACAGAGACAGACAGACAGTGATAGACAGAGAAACAGAGACAGACAGACAGTGACAGACAGACAGAAAGAGACAGACAGTGACAGACAGACAGACAGACAGTGACAGACAGACAGTGACAGACAGAAAGAGACAGACAGACAGTGACTGACAGACAGAAAGAGACAGACAGACAGTGACAGACAGACAGAAAGAGACAGACAGACAGTGACAGACAGACAGAAAGAGACAGACAGACAGTGACAGACAGACAGAAAGAGACAGACAGACAGTGACAGACAGACAGTGACAGACAGACAGTGACAGACAGACAGTGACAGACAGACAGACAGTGACAGACAGACAGACAGTGACAGACAGACAGACAGTGACAGACAGACAGTGACAGACAGACAGACAGTGACAGACAGACAGACAGTGAGAGACAGACAGACAGTGAGAGACAGACAGACAGTGAGAGACAGACAGACAGTGAGAGACAGACAGTGAGAGACAGACAGTGAGAGACAGACAGTGACAGACAGTGACAGACAGTGACAGACAGTGACAGAGAGAGACAGACAGTGACAGACAGTGACAGACAGTGACAGAGAAAGAGACAGACAGACAGTGACAGAGAAAGAGACAGACAGACAGTGACAGAGAAAGAGACAGACAGACAGTGACAGAGAAAGAGACAGACAGACAGTGACAGAGAAAGAGACAGACAGACAGTGACAGAGAAAGAGACAGACAGACAGTGACAGAGAAAGTGACAGACAGTGAAAGACAGTCAAAGATGAAACAGAAACAGATGAAGAGCACAATGAGAAATATCACATTTAAAGGATTAAAAATAAAAATTTCACTGGACAGTGGTGGTGTAGAGGCAGGCAGATCTCTGAGTTAAGGCCAGCCTGGTCTACAAACTGAGTTTCAGAACAGTCAGAGCTATACAGAGTATGTGTCTTTAAAAGCAAAACAAAAGAAAAGAAAAATTTATAAATAAATGAATAAATATTGCTTTAACAGGTAGATATGAGATCTCACTGGGCAATTTACCCAGGTTATGGGCACCAGGTTTGGTGAGAGACCCTCCTTATACAGTAAAAATAGTTATAACACAGTGGAAAGAGCTAACAACACCTGACATTGACCTCTGGTCTCTCACATGTGTGCCTACAGGTGTGTGCACTTGCACACACACAGGTACATGTATATATACAACATGCACACATACAAAAAAAGCAAACAACAGTGAGGTTAAAAAGCTCAAAATTCTTGTCCATGTGTGTTTTTTCCTTTGGCTATTAGTCAGGATTGGCTACCTACAGCGACATGACTTCCAAACCTCAGCAGTTTAACACAGGGGAGGCTACTGCTCCCTCTCACCCACACCGTCAGCAGCCGTTGTGCTGTGCTCCACAGTGTGGTTCAGGCACCAAGCTGCATCTCTCTGTAATGCATCTTCATATGCAGCATCCAGGAAGTCTACAGGAAAGAAGATAGAAAAAGCAGGGAGGAGGTCCCGTTCGTATTTTCAACCTCTGCTTACAATCTGTTGGCAAGAAATAGTCCTGAGGTGTCACTTGCCTACGAGATACTGGAAGACAGGCTCTCACTGTATTAGTGAGAAGGAATGTTTGGGTGGGGTTTCAGGGTAACCTGTCTCTACTTCTGTGGACTGTGGTTCAATGAGGGCTCCGGGAGATCCAACGCCCTCTTCTGGCATCCACAGGCACTGCATGCACACGATGCACTGGCACATTTGCAGGCAAAACACAATTACTTGGCTAAATATATTCTTCTTGGCTAAATATATTCTTCTCTAATTTCCTGGGTTGCCTTTGGGTAATTACCACCAACAGCAAAGGATCAGCCCTGTCTATTGGGAACAAAGTTGAAGACAAGTTGCAGTTTCTAGCCAATGGGATAAAGGGCTTTCTCCATTAAAAAAGACTAGGGGAACTTCAAGTGCTCAGTGACAGCACGGTACTGAGAGACAGAAGCTTGAACTGAACTGAGCAGGTGGCTCTGGTGGGTAATCTTTGGGTGTTCTCTGTAGACTAACTCAGGAGTGTAAGGAAACACACGCACACAGAAACACACAACTGTGTCAAGATTTTCGGAGGTATTTCTTATTGTGACTGCATTTATTATCCTGACTTGTTTCATTTCTTTTGTTCATGTGGTTCACAGCTTACTGAAATGAAAATACAGTTTGGAAACTTGTTTACAAAAGTACCACTTAGCTAGGCAGTGGTGGTGCAAGCCTTTAATCCCAGCACTTGGGAGGCAGAGGCAGGTGGATTTCTGAGTTTGAAGCCAGCCTGGTCTACAGAGTGAGTTCCAGAACAGCCAGGGCTATACAGAGAGACCTGTCTCGAAAACAAATGAACAAACAAAAACAAAAAACTAAAAAAGGACCACTTAAACTATATTCTCTCTGTGCCTGGGTGTGTGTATGTGTGTGTCCATAGTAGGTCTCTCTGTGGCCGGGCGGTGGTGGCGCATGCCTGTAATCCCAGCACTCTAGGAGACAGAGGTAGGCAGATTTCTGAGTTTGAGGCCAGCCTGGTCTACAGAGTGAGTTCCAGGACAGCCAGGACTATACAGAGAAACCCTGTCTCAAAAACACCAAATCCAAAAAACCAAAAAATAAAATAAAATAAAGAAAATGCTCTGTTTATGTCCATTGTATTACTTTTATGGGGGCTTTCTACCATATTCTTTTCTGTTCAGTTCCTAGATAAAAGACACGGAAACCTGGTATTTTATTTACAAACTGCTGGCACTGTGCTGAGCAGGTTCTGAGCTATTCTAACCCAGCTAGGAGATTAATAAGCAGATAAATGCCCCATTGCATGCCAACTGGGTCTTGTTCAGCTCCGTGCATAGCCTCAGGATGGGATTTTCTTAGCCACAGGTTCGAGGTCCATTCCGCCTCACAGAGACCTCTTCTTCCACCTCCATCTCTTCCTCCTCATGGTCCCTACACACACACACACACACACACACACACACACACACACACACACTCGATCTCAAGTCCTGCCTTCCTCTCTCTCCTGCCCAGTCAGGGGTTCTAGCCTTTTGTTAACCAATCAGGGATTATTGGGGATCATTCTTTACAGCACATTGGTTAATACAGAGCCTCAAGATCAGGTTGCAGGCAAGGCGGTGGTGGTGCACACCTGTAATCCCAGCACTCTGGGAGGCAGAAGCAGGTGGATTTCTGAGTTCGAGGCCAGCCTGGTCTACAGAGTGAGTTAGTTCCAGGACAGCCAGGGCTATACAGAGAAACCCTGTCTCCCAAAAAAAAAAAAAAAAAGATCAGGTTGCATCTGGACAGAGGCACAGAGTTCAGTTTCTGAATACACAGCACACAAGACTAATTGTGTGCCTGTGTGTGTGTGTGTGTGTGTGAGTGTGTTTTGAAACTACCTGAGGAATCTGAAGCACCAAAATTCTGAAGAAAAAAAGGTGTACTTCTCCTGAGCTACCCTGCAGCAAATGTATCCTCCTCTTCATCTCTAAAGAGTTCCAGAAGAGGAAGGGGAGAGAGAGGGGGCAGACACTGTAAGGCCAAGGCTCCTGGAGCCTATTTCTGATAAAACAGCAACACCTGCCCTGCCTGCTCTATGACATTGTTGCTGAGATTTGCTGGGATGACTTAGGAAAGGTACCAAGGAAAAGACCTTTGCAATTGGAGTTGCTAAGCAGCTGGGTGTGATGCCTGTGAAGACTGAGAAAGCTAAGTAGGGAATGTTATGCACATATCCTGTCTTTGTTTATTTGGTTTGGTTTGGTTTCTATTTTGAGGCAGGGTCCCTCTATGTAGTTCTGGATATCCTGGATATCTCTCTCTCTCTCTCTCTCTCTCTCTCTCTCTCTCTCTCTCTCTCTCTCTCTCTCTCTCTCTGGTTTTTTTCGAGACAGGGTTTCTCTGTGTAGCCTTGGCTGTCCTGGAACTCACTCTGTAGACCAGGCTGGCCTCAAACTCAGAAATCCACCTGCCTCTGCCTCCCAAGTGCTACGATTAAAGGCATGCGCCACCACTGCCCGGCATCCTGGAACAGGACAGGCCTCGAACTCACAGAGATCAGTTTGCCTCTGCTTCCCAAGTGCTGGGATTAAAGACATGTAACACAATGCCTGAGTATATATAACCCATCTTTTCAAAAACAGAAGATTTTGAATTGCATCCCCACCCCACTTCATATTTCCCACATCCTCCTCCAGGGTCTTTAGCCTGGTAAGTGTAGTCTTCACCCCTCATCAAGCAAATTTTTCTTTGCCAAAGACAAAAACCACTACTGAAAACCACAACCAACCAAAATCCAGAATTGTAGAGCCCAATCCTGATGGATGTATTTATAGAACATTCCCACACGTAAGGCCCAGGGAACATTGATGAAGAGATTGTAAGACCCACTGGGCGGTGGTGGCGCACACCTGTAATCCCAGCACTCTGGGAGGCAGAGGCAGGCAGATTTCTAAATTTGAGGCCAGCCTGGTCTATAGAGTGAGTTCCAGGACAGCCAGGGCTACACAGAGAAACCCTGTTTCGAAAAAACCAAATCCAAAAAAAAAGATTGTAAGATCCAGGGAGTTTGCTGCAAGATTGTGTTACCACATAACATAAGAAGCCCTATCCATAAAGTCTCACCAACATGACCGCCCAAATGTCATCCGCCCAAGGATGACAGCAATGGACATGCCAAACTGGATGTGGACAAGTCCAGGAGGTCTCAACCCTACAGAGCACTATAGGCAACTAGAGAGAGCTGAGGAGCCCCAGTGAGAAGCACACTGATTGGTTTCCCAGTGCCAAATGACATATACAAGTACCAGTATATGGACTCATCAAAGTTATGTTTAGGAATATATATAGGAATATACACAAATACATATGTGTATTAATTTTTAAAAGCCATCAATTCGAAGGAGGGTGGAAGGGGCAAAAGAGATGATTTAGAGGGAAAAAAGAGAAGGGAGAAAATTTGTAATTCTATTATAATCTCAAAGAAAGGAGGAGGAAGAAGAGAAGGAAGTGGAGGAAAAGGTGGAGAAAGAGAAAGAGGAGGAGGTAGAGGAAGAAAAACCCTGTCATGGTCGAATTGCAGTGGACCTAGAGCTGTAAACTGGAAAATTCCTTCCCAGCTGGTGTCTAGACACAGCGCATCTACGGTCATGTCAGCTGAAACAACCTGTGACCCAGGCCGACTCTGGTTTGGTTTTTTGTAAGTATAACGGCTCTTGACGCTGGCATAAAATGGTGTAAGGAAAGCGATGGCTAGGCTCCAGCACTCTACTATCAACCCAGTCTGGGCCACAGAATTCCAGGATGGAAGAGAGGAGGAGGAGGAAAAAGAAAGATGGGATTGGGGGTGGGGGGGAGGGCCCTCAGCAAACTCAAGCTCAGGGGTGTGGGAAGGTAATGAGATCCGATGAGAGCGGCCCAGGTGCATTTTTACCCAGAAAGACATCTTTCTCTTAAATCCATTAAAGAGGTCAGTTCTACAAACCTCTGGCTCCGGGGGATGGTGGGCCGTGCAGATAAGTGTGTCCATTAAAAACAAGTTTGTGAGTTCCAGGACAGCCAGAGTTACACAGAAAAACAAAAACAAACAAACAAACAACAACAACAACAACAAACCCCAAGGTAGCCTTCCCCTTGCTCGGGCACTTGTGCAGTGAGAGTTGCTGGCTGCACACGTGGAATGCACTAAATGCACCAAAGTGTGTGTTTCAAACTGGCTAAAGTTCTAGTCAGGCACGGTGTATAAATCTGTAGTCTAAGACAGGAAAAAAAGTTTAAAAGCCAGTCTCAGCTAAAAATCAAGATCTTATCTAATAAAAATATAATAAAAGAAAGAAAAAGCTAATGGTAGGGGATGGGAGAGAAAGCTCAGCAGGTAAAGCACTGGCTGCTCTTCCAGAGGGCCCGGGCTCAGTTCCAAGGTCCCACATGGCAGCACCCAACCACCTGTAACCCAGGGGGTGTCTAACACCCCTTCTGACCTCTCCAGACATCAAACATACAAATGGTGCACAGACATATACACAGACAAGACACAGTAAGTAAAAATGTCAAAGTTAGTTTTATTGTATATGAATTTCACCTCAATTTTTATTTTTAAGTTACCACTGACTGATTGCTTGATCGAGGCACAGTAGTCTCATTCTGTGGTGCAGGCAGACCTCAAACTCAAGGCCTTCCCCTTACCTCAGCCTCCTGAATGCTGGGTTTACACGTGTGTACCGCTTTGCCTGACTTCAACTCAGTTGTTTTTTTTTTTTTTTAAACTGGGAAAAAACAAAACAACCACAAAATCGTGGTGGATCGCTTAAAGAACTCTGTAACCATGGACTCCACGTCTACCCCAAATGCTCACTAAAAAGCCTAAAGAGCTCAGTAGGTCAGACACTCAGTGAATACTGATAAACTAGCCCGTTCCTCTGCAGAGGGGCAGCCTCCAGCTGCAGAATTTACCCTATGCTCACGTTGGTGCTGCTAACAGTCGTGAGGTGGGTGTTTCTGTCATTGTATCCCCTCTAAACCACAGCTCAAGGTCATCGCTCCCTTGATAGCTCAAGTCACAGGGACACGCATTCCCCTCAGAGGAGATATGTTCCAGACGTGTTCTTTGAACACCAACCACAAAAGGGTTTTGAATTGACAGAGGTTCTTCTAGGACCAGAAGCTGCCTGTCCTTTTAATAGTTTGGATTTTCCAAGAGGCTGGGAAAGATTCTACAGTGAGAGCCGTGTGTGCCCACAGGCCAGCCGCACTCTTTCACCTGATTGCCTAAAGGAAACAAGACCTGGGCTTATTGATCGGGTGGGTCACCGAATGCCCTCTGAACTGTCTCTCAAACAAACAAACAAAAAAAGTATGAAAAACAAACATAAACATGATGACCTTTTCCTCAAATACATTTCCTTTAACCAGAGTTCACTGAAAGATATGCGCCAGCCAGAACAGCTATGCGCCCTGACTCCTGCTCTGTGCCCTGAGCCACTGTCTGTCTATCTCAGTCAGCACCTTCCACGCCTCAGGACCTGAAGTCCAAATGAGCCTCTTTTGTTCATAAGCAAAACAAACCAAAAAGCTAAAGAGGATTTGACAAACTGGTCTGTATACTGTTGGTCCTTTTTAAATGTATGATATAAGAGAAAGAAGAAAAAAAAAACCCTGTGAGGGATGGGCTGAGAGACTCTACCATACAGTGTGAATGCTTAGTTAACATTAGCAAATAGTCCACCGAGCTTCTGTGAATCCAGCGGGAACTGTTTCCGGTTCTTTTTTACTTGGGTAGTAAACAGTACCACCAGGTCGTGCCCACAGTGAAAGTCTCCAATGCCAGACCTTACTAATTACTCTCACTAACACTTCATTGGAAATGCCTCAAAAGAGCAAACCACCCCCCCCAAAAAAAACATGACAGAAGTTAAACCATCTAACTTCCAGCTTCATATCTATACAGAGAGTATACCACCACAGCCAGACTTTGGATTTTGATTGACTCTATTAAGTATGTAGCAAATGAAAGTAAAATAATAAATAGCAAGAGATAAAGAGCAAACCATCAGCAAATAGGCCACTTAAAACATCCAGCAGGAATGGACTGCTGAAGCCCCTTTAAGGCAGGTAACTGAAGTTTCCAATACAGAGAGGCATGGACAGAACAGAATGTCCTAGCTGATGCGCTCCAAGGATACCAGCAGAAAGATGACATCATCAAACTGGGCACTCAACAGCAACCAGCAGAAACTGGCTGGGGAAGTTGAGGCCGTTGGCTGGAGTTCCCGATTGAGTTCGTTCTCCATATATGAGCTTCCCATGGCTTCTCCGTCCCACTGTAGACATTTTTATATCGTAAGGTAGATAATAATCTCCTCTGTTAAAAGTGGTTAATCTCCTGACTGTTATCAAGGACATAATGTTTTTATTCTTGGGCTGCTTTCTCTTCCCTGTCACAGGAGGTGGGGGAGGGGATAGCCCAGGCTCAGGCAAGAGTTCTCAGAGGACACTTGGCACAAACATACATATGTGGGTCTCAAATGGAGGTAGAGGACAACGCCACTCCTAGAGACAGCTTCTCAGCGAACTCAAGCAGCACATAACGGAGGATTGACCACACCACACGCTACGCTGTAGTGCTCCCAGAGCCAGCCCTGAGAGGGGCACATGTTCCCCCACCCAGAGCAGTAGCAGTTCTACTTTGTTTTTTTCTTTTGTGATCCTAGGGATTGAACCCAAGGCCTTGCCCTCAATATGAAAGTCCTCTACCAGTCGGGCCGTGGTTGTGCACGCCTTTAATCCTAGCCCTCAGGAGGCAGAGGCAGGTGGATCTCTGGGAATCTGGGGCCAGGCTGGTCTACAGAGCTATTCTGGACCAGTCAGAGCTGTTACACGTAGAGACCCTGTCTCAAAAAACAAAACGAAACAACAGTCAACCCCCCAACCGCCCCTACACACGAGAGAAAGAGGGGGGAGGGGAGGGGGGAAGGGAGAGGGAGGGAGGGAGAGGGGGGAGAGGGAGAGAAAGAGAGGGGGGAGACAAAAAGGAAGAAAGACCTCTACTATTAAACTTATTCCCCTAGCCCAGAACAGTATTTCCAATTAATTCTATCTGACTACATTTTACAAGTTCAGCTTCTCAGGGATCTATAGTCATTTAGTCTCTTGCTTCAGAAAACTAGAACTGGGTTTCTGGCTTGGGTCAAAACTTGACTAGTGCTATGACCCATAAAAGATGTTTTTATAAGCCGGGCAGTGGTGGCACACGCCTTTAATCCCAGCACTTGGGAGGCAGAGGCAGGTAGATTTCTGAGTTCGAGGCCAGCCTGGTCTACAGAGTGAGTTCCAGGACAGCCTGGGCTACAGAAAAATCTTGTCTCAAAAAAAAAAAAAACAAAAAAAAAAAACATGTTTTTATGTGCATATTTGTGCATGAGTACACATATGTCAGTTTTGAGAGTCTTTCCCAATTGCTCTCCACCTCAGTTTTGGAGGCAGGGTCTCTTCCTGAGCCTGGAGCAGAAGATTCAGCTGGACCGCTGGCCAGGGAGCCCCAGGGGGCCTCCTGTCTCCACCACCTCAGTCAGTGCTGGGATTGCAGGTGCACATTGTCACACCTGACCTTTTCACACGGAAGCTGAGGGATGAACTGGGCTCCTCACGCTTCAAGAGCTAGCACTTGACTCACTGCGCCATCTGCCTAGCCTCCACCCAGCAGATTTTAGGGAAAAGGAGTCGTTTAGATACGGAGATGAGGATTCTGAACATAGTGACTCAAGGTGTCTAAGACTTAAGGGAAACTGTCCAGTAATCGGTCTGATATATATACACGCCTAGGGTTTCAGAAGCTGGGGTTAGCTAGATGTGCCTGGAGACTCGGTGACATCACACCAGCAGTGGCTGCGTCCCAGCTGGATGGAAGCCCCTAGGGACAGTGAGTGGGGCAATGAGTGAGGAAGTACCAACAGGGAGGATGCGAACCAACAACATGGGGGTTCTCACAGCAGAGCCGGAATCGGAATCGCCAAGGCACCACAGACCAAAGGACGGCTGTGAGTTAAATGTCTGGGCTCCTCTGTAATTCCTGAGTTGGATTCCCTAGCCCCACGAGATGGTAGGGAGGGTAGGAGGGTAGGAGGTGGGGCATTTGGGGAAGGAGTTAGGTCTGGAGTGCTCCACCCTCAGGAGGAGTGCTCTTATAACAAAAGCGGAAGGATGGCTACTTGCTACTTCCGATGATGCCCTTCCTTCCCTCCCAGCACAGGAGGACTCCACAGCCATAGCCTTCCTCAGATACAACAGAGAGGAGGCCACGAAGCCAGCTGCTGCCTTCATCTTGGATTGTGACATCTGTAAACCGAGGCATGGGTCCACATCGGAAACCCAATGATGCTGGTACCCTGATTCTGGACTTCTAGCCCCAGAGCTATGAATTAGAAATAAGAGTTTTGTTGGGTTTTTTGTTTGTTTGTTTCTGTTTTTGTTTTTCTTTTGTTTTGTTTTGGGTTTTTCGAGACAGGGTTTCTCTGTGTAGCCCTGGCTGTCCTGGAACTCACTCTGTAGACCAGGCTGGCCTCAAACTCAGAAATCTGCCTGCCTCTGCCTCCCAAGTGCTGGGATTAAAGGCGTGCACCACCTCTGCACTGAAGAAATGAGAGTTTTATGTTTAAGCCATCCAATCTGTGGTAACCCAGGCTAAGACAGGACACACGAGCTGAATTTTTAGCCGTGGAGCATAGTGTTCTTTCTCCTGCTAAAGAAAGGCAAAGGGTAATATGGAAAGGAAGAAAAAGGTGAAGGGCACAGGCACCGTGTCTCTGCGCTCTCCCTTCCCCCACCCTAGGCTTTTCCCCCTCAGAAAGCAGGCGTGGAGGCGGAAAGCGGCTTGCTTGCCTCTGTGTCTGGCTTTCCCCAATCGCTGCCACCTGCAGCAAACTCGGGGAGTCCCCGCTCCTCGCCCCCCTCCCCCCTAGCCGCTCCAAGATGACTCAAGGAATCACGGGTGCCAACTCCCCAGCTCCAGTGGCGCCTAGAACAGCACTCTCCCAGATAACCAGGTGCAGCTGGTACCTGTCCTTGGGGTAGAGAGATTAGGGTCCCACGCTTAAATCATTAAAAAAAAAAAAGCAATTAGAGGCCACAGAGAGTTATGGCCAGCCATAAAACTAGTACCTGATAGCTCCACAAAAGATAACCTCTAGGTCAGAAGAATCCCTCTTTCAGCTCCGCGGTTTCCGCCCTGCCAAATGCTGTGTGTCTGAACTATGACTCACCTAACTCGCCTTCCGTGCCCCTTTGCCCTAAACATTCAAAGAATTCCTAACTATTCTGTATATAAAGTGCCAGGCACCCAAGCTAGGGGTCGCGCTCCTGGCCTACGCTGTGGGAAGGACAGCGATCCGAATCAAGACTCGGAGGCTCTTATGTGAAAGACTCTGCAGTTCTTGAGCTCTCCTGGGTTTCCCGCCGAACTCGGACATAACAAAGGCAAACAAGTGTGTGTGTGTGGGGGGGGGCACATAAAAGATAAGGTTACTAAATTCACTAACTTAGGAGCTGACCAAAATGGCTGCCGTCGTGTGAGCACTTCGCCAAAGAGCTACTCTCCGTAGATTTTTGAAAGCAGCAAGTTTCTGACAGGAGGATACCTTGGCTCTAAGTCGGTGAAGTTGTGGGGATCTCCCACAAAAAGCATCCAGGGTTCTCTTGTTTGCACAAGGCGTTGTATGCTATAGATCATATTACCAATATGGGTCTGGGGAAGGCAGGAGGTGGTACTGTCCTGTCACTGGGAGGTCCTCTGCGATGGTGAACTGAGTGGCCTCTATGTTTCTTCTTCCTCTCAGAGGTTAGATTACCCAGCCTGCTCTCTGCTAGCCTTCTCAAAGCTGAGAGGCATTTAATTGAAGGGCAGAAAACCATTCCACTAGGCCCGTCAGGAGCCCTGGTTATGTATAATAGAAGCCCACAGGCAGGACTCAGGTGCCTGGGGATGTAAGTGAGTCATGGCTGGCACAAACCCCGTGGAATCCCTCTGTGAGCCGCAAGGGCCTGGGATTAGCTTCCCTAATATGGCCCAAGCTTGCCCCAGACCTTTATCCCAGGCACCCCGCCAGGCTCCAGCACAGCTCGACCTTCTCTGAGCACAAAGTGAGAGCAAATGACCTTCCTTCGGAGAGCTCAGAACCGCTCCATCTCATCACCTGGTGCTCGACATCAGGTCTGCATGTGTGGCCGCGGCATCAGTGAGCATCTGCTACCCACTAAGGTGTACATAGCCAAGAAGCTGGGAGTTTGCCAAAGGCTTTCTTCTGGACCCAGCCTGGTTTCCCTCTAATCTCAAAACACTGCCCTCCACTAAAACTTCTCTGCTTCAGAAAAATCCAGAACAGCGCAGTGGAAACAGAAAGTTCCCGGGAAAGGCAATTAAATGGAATGCAGGTGCCCTTGGGAAACATTCTGAGGAACTGAAGAAAACATTGAGAACTCATCTGAAGCGAAACAGTCCTGAGGCTAAAACGACTTTCCACTGTGAACTGCATTATGAGGCTCTCTGTTCACTGCAAGGTGACCCTGACAAAAGTAGTTAGAGAGGGCTAAGGCAGAGAAATTCAAAAAAAGAAAAAAGTTACCATGGGATTTGTCTCAAGAAACAGTTCTAACATTTTCCAAGGATTTAGAAAAGAAGGTGAGACTGTGAAAGGTTTGCTGTCAGCAGTACTGAGATGCTCTATCAAGCCAAATACTATAGCAACGAGAATTTCATAGGCTAGACTTTTTGGCGTTACTGTCTTTTTTCTACATATAGCCTTTGTTAGATACTTCAGAATTAACTCTGGCCACGGTCCATTCTTTCTGACTTCTGCTTGTCATGAATATCGTTACCTCTGTCTAGGGATATACTTCAGTGGTAGAGTCCTTGTCAAGAATGCATGAGGCCCTGGATTCTATCCTTAGTAATACACTCAGGCACGCACACACTCACACACACACAAATGCAGGTAACCGGTAAGGCAATACAGATTGTTAACAATTATAAATTGTTATAATTTATATATAATAAATATATATATATATATATAATATATAATTGGGGTTTTACTTGTTGTTTGTTTGTTTTTTGGTTTTGTTTGTTTGTTTTTCTGAGATAAAACACCAGGACCAAAAAGCAAGTTGGGGAGGAAATGGTTTATCCAGCTTACACTCCCCTATTGCTGTTCATTATTGAAGGGCAGGAACCTGGAGGCAGGGCTGATGCAGAGGCCACGGGGTGGGGGGTGAGGTGGGGGGAGGAGGGGTGCTGCTCACGGGCTTGCTTCCATGCTTGGCTCAGCCTATTTTTCTGTAGAACCCAGGACCACCAGCCCAGGCATAGCACCACCCACAATGGGCTGGGCTATCTCCCATTTTGTTTGGCTACAAAATGAGGAGCCAGGGTGTGGATGTGGATTTCATGAACCCACTGCACTTCACTGTGGCCAGGCCAGTGGGATACATTCAGTCCTTTGTGTAAGTCCTGAGCTACACAAGAGGCAGCAGCCCTTCCCTAGCTTGCTCTTTGAAATCTTAACCTACACTTGATGTACCTATGCTTCATGTGTGGATACCAATGAAATAAACGAAAGCTTGGGATATGGTTTTCTGGTCAGCCTCAGGGCAGAGGCTGAAGGTAACAATGTAAAAGCTCAGAGGCATTGATGAACCCTGGGAAAGTGGAGGGAGCCAGGCAGTTCTTGCCCCGCCCCGCCCCGCCCTCGCCCCACCCCGTCCCCGCCCCCTGGACTCTTCTGTGCGGAGCCCTTTGTCCATTGGATGTGTCCATTGACCAAACCTGATATGTTTCTCTCTTCACAGCTCATTGCCAATCAGCAGCCAGTGGCAAATCTTAGAGCCAGTCAGGCATCTGTTCCTGCTCTGCTCCCCCTCCCCCCACCTCACTACCCCCAGTCTTGCATACCGACATCCATCAGTGACATCCGTCAGTGTGAACATCTTAACATCTGTTTCAGGTCAGGTGTGGTGTTTGAAAGAAGAGGCAAAGGTACCAATCTTTACCAGAGGTACAGAGCCACAGCTAGGAAGCTCTTGATTCACATGATCCCAGTGAGATGTGGTGGTAAATATTTGTAACCTAACTGTTCAGAAAGCTGACCCAGATGACAAGCTTACAGCCAGCCAGGGCAACACAGTGAGTCTCCGTGATGATAAAATGCATGATGATCTATCTGGTGCCCTCTCCTCAGGGTCAGCCTTTCCAGACAGCACGTGTTCATTTCCTGCTGCAGTTGTAACTCGTGGACATAAGCAAGGCTGTAAGTATGAACCAGGAACATATTCTCTTCCAGTTCTGTAAATCAGAAATCTGAATTCAGTCTCACTGACCTTAATGAAGATGCTGGCAAGTCTGGCTCATTCCACAGGATTTGAGAAGAGAACACGTTTTGATGTTTTCAGCTTTTAGTTATACGAACTGATAACATGACCGTCCAGGACAGGGCTAAGTAGAAGACTGTGACTGGAGATAGGAGACAGAGAGAAAAGAGAGGCATCTAGAAGAGTCCAGAGCAGAGAGAGAAGGAAGTAGACAGAATATATCCAGCAAATACTGGACATGGCGAGGGCTAGGGAAGTGGGAGAGAACAGAGAGCCCAGTGAGAATGGCTGTGTAATAAGGAGGGTGAGTTGCCTTGGGAGTGAAGGACCAGGAGTTAGAGTTTAAGGAAGAGGCAGAGGGCTAGGAAGCTAACAAGGCCTTTGAAAGGTAGAACAGGTCTATCAGAATAGGGCCTGAGGGTGCTGGGAGCCCTGTGTGGAGCTTGGTATGCAGATGGGTACCACAGGTAAGTGTGGATTAGAGCACCATACTTCCCTTTTGCAGGAGATAAGGGACTTGGCTTCTTTTGACAGATGGAAACTGGCTTCACAGGTTTCTGAGGAGGAATGCTGGCTTTATCTAACTGCCAGAAATCCTCCTACAGTCCTGACTGAGGTCAGTTCTGGATACATAGACTGCCTTTTAGAGTTTGGGAAATTGGCGTTTCCTTTGGACCTGACAGTAGTGTTCTTGGTGGAAGGGTTTTATGGTAAAAGAGTACCCCAGCCATTGGAGGCCAGGGAATACCACAAAAATTACACCACGCAATGGACCTCACAGGAGAGATTTATTAAAGGGGGTGGGGTCACACGAAACGGTTGCCTGTGGAGGGGATGGAGATAGGCCAGGCCAGGCCATGACGGCAGGCGTATCTATAGGGATACGCGTGCACACGAGGAAAAGATGGCGATGGTGGCAATGTATCACATTGGCTGTTGGTGATGGCATTATGCACACGGTCCTCAGCGTGTGGCTCCTTCCTCTATCGTGAAAGGTCATTCTGATCACAGACACACAAAGGCTCAGCAGGCTCAGCACAATGACTGTGAAAGCCGGGTAACCTGACGTTGACCCCTCTGAGCCCACGGGAAGGTGGATGGAGAAGACAAGCTCCGTCCAGTCAGTCGCCCTCTGACCTCCAATCACATGCTGTGACATGTGCACCCCACCAATATCACACATGCTTGCACACGCTTGCACACACTTGCACACACACACAACAGAAATTAAATCCTTAATGTCATCTTACTTGTAGACTCTCTTTTGACATGTAAGGTTTTTTGTTTTATTTTTTGTTTTTTCAAGACAGGGTTTCTCTAGACAGAATTTCTCTGTAGTCCTGGCTGTCCTGGAACTCACTCTGTAGACCAGGCTGGCCTTGAACTCAGAGATCCACTCTGCCTCCCAAGTGCTGGGATTAAAGGCGTGACATGTAAGTTAACATGCACAGTGTCCAAGACATCTTTGGAGGCCGTGACCCAGCTTCTTGCTGCACAGAAAATCCTTTGCACCTACATATTCATTCCCAAGTGTAACACGTCAGTTATCTCTCAAGGAGTTCTCAGCAATACGTTTTCACCCCAGTGTCAGACCCTTGTCACAGCATAGCTGTCTTAGTCATTGTTCTATTGCTGTGAAGAGACACCATGACCAAGGCAACGCTTATAAAAGAAAGCATTTAATAGGGGCTGGCTGACAGTTTCAGAGGTTTAGTCTATTATCATCACAGCAGGAAGCATGGAGGCACAGATGGTGCTATAGCAGTAACTGAGAGCTACATCCTGGTCGGAAGTCAGGGAGACAGACAAACAGACAGACAGACAGACAGACTCTGGGCTTGGCATAGGCTTTTAAAGCACCAAGCCCCCCCGCCCCACCTCAACAGGATCAACAGCAGTGGTAACTATCACTATATCATCTAGATGTGTTTCAACTGAATCTTGCTTCATTCCATATCTCCCTGCTTTGCTACAATCTGTGTATGGAATTATGGGCTGTATGTCACCTCTGAGGCACTTAGACAGTGAGCTCCTTTCAGCCCTACCAGGCCTACTGCAGCATCCCAGCTCCGGCAGCAGGACCACCAAATAGACACCCTAGGAAGTTGACACTACAGGGTTACCTAGCACAGTGAACTTCTCCCAGCTGTGGGTCTTCAGGAATTAAGCAGGAGCAGAAAGGCTGTGGCGGGTTCTCTGGGTCTTGTGGCTTAAGGGCAAAGCAGGATCCACTTCTCCTGTCAGGGAATGTGGGAGACCAAACTGGGAAACCAGACTTTCAACAGCTCTCACCTTGAGAATCCAATGACCTTCCCATTTACAGCTGAACCACCCCCTTCTTCACACAAGGCTGATCTATTGGTTCTTATCCTGGCCGAACACCTGGGGTTGTCTAGACGGAACCAGCATTCCAGAAAAACAGCTAGATGTTTCGAGCCGCAGTCAGCATCCGCCCTAGATGACCTTTCCTCTTTCTGTGCCTTTAGCTTTACCGTTCAGTCCCTCCCTACTTCCTCTCACGGTGTATTAAAACCAGGGTCCAGCCTTTCATTAAAGAGGCCTTGACAAGACACCCTTTTTGCTTGGCTCTGCTTTTCTTTCCTGCCTGTTTTTCTTTCAGGCTGGTCCTCCTTGACTCCCCGAATAACTAGGTCCCGTGGGAAGGGATAAGGGAAGCCTAGGTCCATGGGAGACTGGGGTTTGCTGATGTCTCTTCAGAAGGCACTCCAGCAAAGGACTCAGATTTGGGCACCATGGTACCAAATAGTGCAGAGTAGGTAGAACCTCAGAATTGGGCTCTCACAGGAAATGACAGTCAGGAACACTAAAAGAAAAAGAGCCCCCAAGACACCACTGAAATGCTGGGGTGCTTCAGAACACTTTGCACCTGATATTGGAATATGCACCTAAGTCAGCGACTCAGGTAAACGGGATGGGTAAAAGCCCAAGAGGGTTGCTTCCTGACTCACAAGCTATTCTGTTTGTTTGGGGGCACAAGTTAGCCTGCGTTCTAGTGAATGCTTCTGCTTCTTCAATCTGCCTTGTCCACTAATACAGAGGCAAATTCCTTTCATCGGCAAGGCTCAGTCTCCCTATCTCTAAAATGGGAAGAATGGTATCCATGAGCTAAGTTTACTCTGAGATCATGACTATGCATGCATGGGCATGCACACAGTGCGTGATCCCATTTTGCTGACTAATAGGGCAGACAAAACCGTGCAATTCTGTGGATTACTTGTGGTTTTCCAAGCATGTTGCTTCATGCCCCACTCACGCTGCCCCCTGGCCTGGAATATTCCTCCCCTACTAGAAATTTCCAACCACCTAACATGCCACTCTGCCAATGCACTACTTCAGAGCCTCCAAACCAAAGAAGAAAACTTGCTTCAGTCTCTTCATAGCCTTCCTATGTTTCTACAGACATGTTTACTTGTATAGGAGTCAACAGGAATCTTTTTTTCTGCCACCCTGTCTTGGTTAGGGTCTCTATTGCTGTGAACAGATACCGTGACCAAGGCAACTCTTATAAAGGACAACATTTAATTGGGGCTGACTTACAGGTTCAGAGATTCAGTCCATTATCATCAAGGTGGGCAGCATCCAGGCAGACAGTGCTGGAGAAGGAGCCCAGAGTTTTACATCTTGATCTGAAAGCAGTCAGGAGAAGACTGTCTCGAAGTCTTCAAAGACAGGCAGCTAAGGTCTCAAAGCCCACCCCCAGAGAGACACTCTTCCTCCAACACAGCCACACCTACTCCAACAAGGCCAAAGCTCCTAATAGCGCCACTCCCTGAATCAATCATATTGAAACCACCACAACCACCATAATAAAAGTCAGTCTATCAAGAAAAGGGCATAGCAAATATATTTGCTTATGGTGTTATATGATGGAACACAGCCAAGGTGTCCCAGATCACGTTTGAGGTACAGTCAGTCTTTTTACTCACTTATAAATAAACGTTTTGAATCAAGGCCTCAGGTAGCTCAGGCTGAACTGCCTGCCTCTACCTCAGAAGCATAGGATGATAGCTGTGTGCCACTAGGCCAGGCTTTATGCAGGCTTGGAATTCGAACCCTTGGCCTAGTGCCATTGGGCAAACATCCTTCTTCCTGAGCTGTATTCTCAGTCTTAACAGATGGTAACACTTGCTTTTCCTGCTATTCTTCTTTTTTCTCAATAAACACTTTGTTTCCAACCTCTTTTATCATTTTCCTGTCACAAGCACCCAGAAATTCCCCAGGGAGTGACAAGGGATAGTTTGTAACCAGCATGGCCTGGCACACTGAGGGCTGAACCTACGACCTAGGAACCCCTCCAGCACCGAGCTGCTTCTCCAGCTCTGGAAACTTTGTTTTAAAAAGAGGGTCATTTCTCTCAGAGTTCTGAAGGCGCAGGTTCAAGGAACAAGAGTCTGAGGGTAGGAGCGCGAAGCCAGAAAAGGGAGTCCAGCCGTGCTCTTACTTGCTTGTTCAGGTTTGTTTGTTTGTTTATTTGATTCAGGGCCTCACTGTGTAGCCCTGAATGTCCTAGAAATTGCTCTGTAGACCAGGTTCCCTCTAACTCATGAAGATTCACCTTTCTCTTCCTCCTAAGTATTGAAATTAAAGGTGTTCACGTGCACCAACACTCTACCACCAATACCCAGTCCTGTTTTTATAAGAATCCACTTCTGGTTTAGAAAGAAAAAGAAAAGAAAAACTGCTGTTCTGTGTTGTTCTTCCTGGTTTATGTGCTGTGTGATTTGCTCTACAGCTGTAAGATCCTATTGACAGATGGAGATATGTTCTGGGAAGCTGTTCACACACACATACACACACACACACACACACACAGAGAGAGAGAGAGAGAGAGAGAGAGAGAGAGAGAGAGAGTTTCTAACTCTCCCAGGTCTTTAAGGAAGCAGATGACTTTCTATCCAAAACAACAGATGTCTTTTTGCCTCTCGTGTGTTTTCTGCCTCATCTTTTTTTCTTATACAAGGTCATTTCTATCCAAGGTCATTGAAACCCTTTTGTCTTACTGGAATGTAGCATTCTGTAATCTAGAGTTGTAAAACTCTAGGCTTGGTGAGACTGCAGTTTTTGATTCCCCTCTAGGGGAAAACAACAGATTTGTGGAAGAGCCTGAAAGTAGATTTAAGGCTCTTAGAGATCTGTTGCTAACCAGGCCTAATTCCCACAATTCGGAGGAAAGCTATTGTTTTTAATTCCCACTTAATATAGACAGGGGTGATTATTTCAATTAAACACAAACTTTTGATTTTAAGCCACGTTTTGCTTATGGTACCAAGAGCTGGTCACTATTAAGAGAACCTTGGAGTTTAAATGGAGTGCTACATTTATTTTTGTATCAGTGTACTGAATTTTGAACTTGGAACAATCATTGTACCTGTAAACTTCATCTCTGTAAATCTTGTGGAATGTGTTCCCTTAAGAACTTGTCCAAAGGGACTGGAGAAGTGGCTCAGCCAATAAGGCATTTTATAATCTTGCTTTTTTAGTTATTTTTTTAAGAATTATTTATTTCATGTACATGAGAACCCTGTAGCTATCTTCAGACACACCAGAAGAGGGCCTCAGATCCCATTACAGATAGTTGTGAGCCACCATGTGATTGCTGGGAACTGAACTCAGGACCTCTACAGTCTGTGTTCTTAACCACTGAGTCATCATCTCTCCAGTCCCTGGTTTATGATCTTGTGGTTATTGTCCTGCTTTTGTTTCTGCTGCTGTGTGTAAATGCCCTGACAAAAGCAACTTACAGATAAAGGGTTTACTTACGCTCACAGTTTCGTATACAGTTCATAACTGAAGGGAAGTCACACCACAGTCAAGGGGAGAGGCAGAATGAGCACGTGAATACTTCCTGTTTGCCTCAGTTTCTCTTCTCTTACACAACTCAGGACCCAAACCTAAGGATCAGTGCTGCCCACTTTGAAGCTACGTTGTCCCATTGCAATTACATAATCAAGACAATCCCTCACAGACATGCTTCTAGGCCTGTCCATTCTAAAGACTTCTTACTCCTCACAGGGACTCTCTGCCCAGGTGACTCTAGATTGTGTCAAGTGGATAAAACTCTGTGGTTACAAATGTTTTATGTGCTCCTTTTGAAACTTTCATGACTGTTGTCTGTTGATAATCTGTAGAAGTATAAATATCAACAACAAAACTCCGGGGCTCTTGAGATGCCGGGACAAGGTGAGAGGTGGTTGTGTACACTGTTAATCTCAGCACCAGTGAGGCAGAGGCAGGAGGATCTCTGGAGTTAGAGTCTAGCCTGATCAGAGTGAGCTCCAGGGTTGCCAAAGCTACTCAGAAAAACCCTATCTTGAGGGGAAATAATAAAAATTACCAAAACATCACTCACAGACAGACAAAACTAAATTCTGCTGCTCTTCCAAAGGACCCATTTACCCGCATGATAGCTCAGTTATCTGTAATTCCAGTCCCAAAGAATCCAGCACCCTCTTCTGGCTTCCACAGGTACCAGATATATATGTGGTACACAGACATACATGCAGGCAGAATATTTATAGAAGTAAATATTTATTTATCTATTTATTTATCTATCTATTTATTTATTTATTTATTTATTTATTTATTGTAAAGTGGAAACTTCCCTTATCAATTCAATATTGGTTTAATGGCTTATGTGTTCCAAGGTCACTCTTTGGGGGGGGAGGGGCATCTCTCTACTTATCCCTAGCTATTTTGCAACTCACTCAACATATAGAGCAGGATGGCTTTAAGACCATAGAAATCGCCAGGCAGTGGTGGCGCACGCCTTTAATCCCAGCACTTGGAAGGCAGAGGCAGGCGGATTTCTGAGTTCAAGGCCAGCCTGGTCTACAGAGTGAGTTCCAGGATAGCCAGGGCTACACAGAGAAACCCTGTCTCGGGGAAAAAAAAAACAAAAACAAAACAAAACAAAAAACAAAAACAAACAAAAAAGATCATAGCGATCCACCTGCCTCTGCCTTCCAAGTGCTGGAATTAAAGGCATGTGCCCCACACCTGGCCTGGGTTCACTCTTACCCTAGCCCAGAGGAAGAGTACAAGGGTCATACTTGTAGACAAACCTGAAACACTTCAAGAAGTGCATAAGTCCAGATATCCAGAGAACTAATGAAGAGTGCAAGAGATGATATAGAGAGAAATACCACAAGTCTCAAAATGTGGTCGACTACCCAAATGGAAGGGAAGACTGACCTCTGAAATGACTGACCTTTGCCATCGACTGTTGTACCCTCCCCCTAACACAGATACATAGGGATACACACATACATGTACACCCATGCACACATATAGATACACACCCACACAGATACATGCACATATGCACACATATGAGCATACACACACACACACACACCAGCAGTCATATGAACACACAGAGATACATACCAACACAGATACATGCATATGCACACATTGCACAGAGGTACACACTCACAGAGACACATATGCATGGGTGCCTAAGTACGAATTCCCAGTTAGGCGTGGCAGTGTGCATCTATAATCCCAGTGCTGGGGGGGGAGGGGCAGGAGGATCTGGGGCTTGTTGGCCAGCCTGTCTAGCCAATTGGAAAACTACAGGTTAAGTCAGAAATACCCTCAAAGATAGATAGACAGATAGACAGACAGAGCACTGACTGTTCTTCCAGAGTCCCGAGTTCAATTCCTAGCAACCACATGGTAACCATCTGTAATATCTGATGCCCTCTTCTGATGTGTCTGAAGACAGCTATAGTGTACTCACATACATAAAATAAATAAACCTTTTTTAAAAATTAGGTAGAAAGCAAGCAGAGAAGACTTCTGACATCTTCACGGGTCGGGGAGACTAATCTGCTGCTCTCTTCAATTCCTGGGTCTCTGAATGAAGCACAACTTAAAGATTCAATCCCTGTCTCTGCTCATTGGCCTTTGGAATGACAGCCCAAGCTCTATATTCCAGTTGAAATTCCAGAGGAATAAAATCAGAGTCAAAGGCTCGGGGTAGACCCAGTTCTTCCTGGAACCAGTGTGACCCTGAACAAATGGCTTCCCTTTTCTAAGCAAGCAGCATCACAGTGACCTTTAACCTCCTGACCCATCCACCGGCTTCCCTAGGTGGAGAGGAAGATCAGACCAGTTGCATGTGTAGGAAGGTTTTATAGACTCTGGCACTGTATGTCTGTTGTGACTTCCTAAAGTTCAAAGACCTAATCATGGTCCCAGTGCTTGGCTCACAGCTAGGGCTTGTGTAAGCACATGACAGAGAGGAACAAACTGGGCCAGATTCTCTTCCAGGCAGAGTCTAGAGCTGCTATTGCTGGGATGAAACACGACCAAAGCATCTTGGGGAGGAAAGGGTTTATTTGGCTTACACTTCCAAACTGTTGCTCATCACTGAAGGAAGTCAGGATAGGAACTCACACAGGGCAGGAACCTGGAGGCAGGGCTGATGCAGGGGCCATGGAGGAATGCTGCTCACTGGCTTGCTCCCATGGCTGGCTCAGCCTGCTTTCTTGTAGAACCCAGGACCACCAGCCCAGGGATGGCCCCACCCACAACGGGCTGGGCCGTTCCCCATCAATCACTAATTAAGAAAACCCCCTACAGGCTTGCCTACAGCCCCATTTTATAGAGGCATTGTCTTGATTGAGATTCCTTCCTCTTCAGGCGACTTTAGCTTGTGTCCAGTTGACACAAAACTGCCCAGCACAAGGCACATGGCTCAGAGGAACAAACTGGGCCAGATTCTCTTCCAGGCAGCATTCAGAGAGAGGGGTGAGGCAAGGGTCACTCAACTGAGTCCTAAAGGAAAGAGTCTGCTTGTCTTGGAACTAAAGACAAAGGTGCTTCTCTGTAATTCCCCAGAATAAAATATAATCATAATTTATGTGCTAAGGATACCTCCCTAGTCCCAGGAAGTCTTTGCAGGGGAACTTTGGCTCAGATATGACTGGAACGCTCCGCTGGCATCATTAATACGCAGAAGGTGGGGCATTGGGTGTGAATTCGAGGTAGCCCTTTACACAAAAGGGAACGGAGCTCTAATTTCATTGGGCTTAGCAACCTGAGTTCTTACAGGCTGAGGGCTGTGGCTGAGCTGCTCAGACACTTCCCTGCTGAGCTAGGAGAGAGGAAGTGGGTTGGGGAAGGGCAGTGAGGAACAGAACCGGGCAGAACGGACGGTCTGGAGTGGAGGTGGGAACAGCGACAGATTACAGGCAGCAACAGAGCCAGGCACACAAGGGACATCATGTTTGGAAGGAAACCAAATGGAGGCCACCATTCAGTCTGCCTTGCCTCAGTGCACAACACAGTTATATAATACCCAACCTCTGCTGAGCACATCTGTTTTCCAAAACTTTCCATCACTACTCCAGAGTCCCATCTGCCCTGGTGACATTTTCCCAGGGGAAAGGCAAATAGTTCCTGTCTCAGGGTAAGGCCAGGATAGACTGGGCAAGCAGGCTTGTCCAGCCCTGAGAACCTCCCCTCCGGCTCCCGCCTGCTCTGCCCAGTACATTGCCAGGTCAGCCCCGTCACACGCCAATCTCTGCCCAGTGCATCCTCCCAGGCACTACTCACACCCTCTGGCCTCTGATAACTTAACTTGCCTTTCCTCTTTCCGGGAGCCCTCCTCCCAGGTCTCAGTGTGGTGGCACTTCTCACCAGCTAAGTCTCTGCTCAATGGCACTTCCTTGGAGAGACCTTCCATGACACACAGCAATAAATAGGACAAAAATCATCCCATTTGTGTGATTGTGCCCAGCGGCCTCTCTCTAGAAGGCATCTTTGCTTACTGCAGCATCCCTAACCCTTCAAACCCTTTTAACATCCCTTTCAGAAGGTGTAGGGATTGCGTGACCATGTGGAGCATTCCGGGTAATATATACAATGTCGTTCTTTATTATTACTCTAAATATGTTCCTTCTTTTAAGCCTTATCTATTGGATAATATGGTAATGATGACCCCAAAGAAGAGCAGCAATCACCCCCCACAAGCCCCCTCACCCAATACCACCAAACCTTTTAAAGGCTGTAGTGTGTGCTTGCAAGAACCTCAGTACAGGAGCTGGGGAGATGGCTCAGTAGTTAAGAGCACTGACTGCTCTTCTGAAGGTTCTGAGTTCAAATCCCAGCACCCACATGGTGACTCACAACCATCCATAATGAGATCTGACGCCCTCTTCTGGGGTGTCTGAAGACAGCTACAGTGTACTCATATATAACAATAAATAAATCTTTTTAAAAAATAAAGTAAAAAAGAACCTCAGTACAGCTTCTTGCCAAGCAAGTATGTCAGTCTTCCTGAACTCAATATCGTTTAAAAAATACACTAGTGGGCTGGAAAAATGGCTCTGCTCCGCGGTTAAGAATACTGACTGCTCTTTTGATTTGATTGCCAGCACTGGGGCGCATCAGTAACTCTTAACTGCAGTTCTGGAGAATCCAGTATCTCAGACTTCTGCCAGCACTAGGCACACACGTGTTATATAGGTATACATGCAAGTAAAACACCTACCCACGAACAAAATAATAATAATAATAATAATAATAATAATAATAATAAATCTAAGGAAATAATCTGGGCCCACTAGATGCTGTAAAGGCCCTTCAGTTAGAAGCTCCAGTTCCCCACAGTTCCCCATAGCTAGGGGTGAGGGGAGGGCGTGCAGCACTGAAGAGGAGAGGCGGACCGGTGAGCAGGTGGGGCGGGGCGGGGTGCAGGGAGTGGCAGCGGAAACAGATAGAACCCTGCTCCACCCCTGTGCCAACTCCTCTTGTTGCCAGTTCTCAAATCACAAGACTGGACAGTGTTCCGCTCCACGGGAACAGAGAGAACTCTTCACCTGCCTTTGATTCAGAGTAGACTAGCCTTAAATCCTCGCTGCCAACAGCCGGATACCCTTTCAGCCATGAAGCAAACTGGGGCGGGGTAAACAAAGAAGTAACAGCATCATCTTTATCACTTGCGCTCCGCTAGTGGCGGTGGGGCGGGGACACACGGAAAGGTCACAGAGATAAATAACAGACTCAGAGTGGAACCAGATGCATCTCTTCCTCACTCAGCTGAGTAGGACCCAGAAATTCCCGCCAATGGGTACCAAGCCTCTTAATTTGCAGAAGCTTCCTCAGAAGAGAGCCCAGGGACTGCCTGATTCCTTCAGGACTAGAACCTTTGGGTGTACCGGCCAGAAATCCGTCTTTTTTTTTTTTTTCCAAATCCTTCTGCTTCTCTTCTAGTTCTGCTTTGCTTTTCCATTCAGCAGTTGGAAAGCGGTCAGAAGCTCACCCTTCCTACCTTCAGCTCCCTTCAGCTTTGAGGCTCGCACTCGGTGATCTCGGCATCGCCATCTGCCGGACACACAGCGGAACTACAACTGCAGCTCTCTAAGATTAAAGCTTGACTCCTGCTATGCGCTCACTCCCATTGCTTCGGAATACAGAAAATGAAAAGCCGCTTCCTATAGCGATCTCAGCCAGTACTGCAGATCTGCTGCTGAGTGTTTAGCAATCGAATCTATTAATACACGAGCACATAAACAAATGAATTAGGAATTAGGGCTGGGAGATAGTTTCGTGGCATGCCATCTGCACAAGAGGCCCTTTAGTTCAATCACGGGCATTTTAAAAAATTGCCTTTAATTAGAACAACAATAAGCAAGACACTCGAAGAAGAAAAGCAAGTACACTATCGTTTATTCAAATGTTGATATTACCCGTGGGTGGAGGGTACAGTTGCCTAGACTTCATTTATTAATTTTCTCATTCAGTTTTTCAAAAAGTATGTTTAGATGGAGGAGGAAAAATAAAGAAGGAAGGAAAAAAGAAAGGAAGGAAGGAAGAAATGAAAGAAAGGAAGGAAGGAAGGAAGAAAGGAAGGAAGGAAGGAAGAAAAGAAAGAAGGAAGGAAAGAAAGAAAGAAAGAAAGAAAGAAAGAAAGAAAGAAAAGGAGGAAGAGAGGGAAGGAGGGAGGAAGAAAAAGAAAAGAGAGAGACAAAAAGGAAAAAAAGTAACAGAAGTAGATGACATTCTGTCAAGTTTCTAGGACAGGAACTCTAAAGAACTTGAAGGGGGAGCAGGGCGTGGTGGTGGCGCATGCCTGTAATCCCAGCACTTGGGAGGCAGAGGCAGGAGGATTTCTGAGTTTGAGGCCAGCCTGGTCTACAGAGTGAGTTCCAGGACAGCCAGAGCTACACAGAGAAACCCTGTCTCAAAAAAAAAAAATTGTATTTTTGTGCACATCAAATTATAAAGATTTGTTCTTGATGTCTTCAATTTCTACCTCTACCACATAATGGTGTTAATCCTAGAGGACTTAATTTTTACAGATGAATGATACTCATATTTCTAATTTAGAAAATTAAAATATGTGCATATAACTATGATTCATTTTTGGGCATTCTAGTTGCAACTGCTCTAGCAAAAAGCAACTGGGAATGCTACGTTTATTTTCTATAATTACACAGTTATTGCCTATGTTATGGTATATGCTTGGTGTTCCAACTTGGATTAGAACAAACAATGGAACTGGCCATTTAATGAATAAAGGTTATTCATTTGAGATGTCTTTGACAATTTGATTGTTATCCTCAAAGACGAGGATAACATTTTTTATATAAAACATTTTTTAAAAACAAAACAATATCTTCTTTAAAGAGGAAAAGAGAAGAGAAAATTGTGTCCCTGTGCATGTTATTTACATTATACTTGTTTGTATATCTGGATGCCAGGGAACTCCTTGCTGAGTGTATATGACATCCTGTAATTAGGCATACTGATGTCTAGGTGACATGAAGGAATTCACTTATTGACATATGGCATGATCCTGACTGATTTAATATTGGGGAAGAAGGCATGTCCCCTATGTTTTTTCCACAGAATGTTGCAGAAGCATGCTAGCTGCCAGAGTGATTGGTGTGGCATGCTGAAGATATGCTGACTGTGGGCTTGCTGAGTGCCCAGACAATGGTAACATAAGAGCTATATTGGGTATATGTTCTTGACTTACTTTAATTGTCAAATGTCTCAGATTAGATAAATTGCCTTGCTTTAAGCTTTTAGACTTTGTGGGACAGAATATGGAGACTGTTAAACTAACTTAGAAAAAATTGATCTAAAGAGGAGTTATAATGATTCTTCTCTTTCCTTTAATGTGATCAGCTGACTCAACCATAGACTGGTCTAGAAATAAATCCAATACTGGAGATCCTAATTATGAAGATGGCTAACAATCTTCTTCAGCCAGCTGTGCTAATTTAAAATATAGTCTCCACTTTTCATAAGAAGTAACAGCTTATCTCTTGTTACACAAAGTTACCTCCCCCAGAGGCCAGGCTTTGTGTCATTTAAATTGCTAATTTGCAACTGAATTGGATATTTCAGGGGCATGCAGACAAGTTAATCCTGTCCCACCTTTAACTCTTGACCTTGTTTGTTAAGCAGACTGGCTGTCTCCACCCAGGCTCACCTGGATGGAAGGATTGCCGGTCAAAGACACTTGCAGACCCCCTGGCTTCAAAATTTATACAAGTGGATCTCCAAAAAGGGAGCCACATAGAACTCAGATCTATGTGGGTTTGTTTATGAAAAACATGGGCACCAGTGAGAGGTGCAGGGCGTGGCACCACATAGGGAGGACCATGGTTTCACATAGGGAGGACCATAGTTTCTGCTTCTGAGTCCCCAGGAAGTACACCTAATTGCATAGGGGTTAACATCAAGAGGCTGTCCTTAAAATCATAAGGGAGCCTATTGTCCCTCCTCTGAAAAAGACGTTATACAATATGTAAGAGGAATTGAGGTCAATGCTTCCCCTCCTGGTTAAGACCCGCCTTCTTATGAAGGATGTTTATCCACTTGTTTTCTACCTCCTCATTTTCAAATTAATAAAAAAAAAAGGGGAGGAAATGTACAGAGCCATATTGGGGAGTCATGCCACATGGTAAGAACTTGACACTGGCCAAGGTATCTGATGTTAGGGCATAATAGGGAAGTAGGTTACAGCAGGATCCTGTTCCACCTAGGGTGGAAGGCTCAGAGTGAAGGTGAAGTTCATTGTTCCTCCAGGTCTACGAATTCCTGAACTATGCAGGTGACCACCCAGCTGCCTGAGCAGTGGAGCCAAGAACTGCCAGAGGACTTCCCCAGAACTCAGCCCGGGGTCTGGGGGGTGGGGGGGGAGGGCTTGCCCAAACTGTTAAAAGGTCTGACTGACATTAAAGTTGTGGCCTCTATTGGCAAACTCGCCCTGACCTCGTTCTTTTCCCCCTTTCCCCATCTATCCCTTAACTTCTGTTCCAGCAACCCAGTTTGTTGTAGCTGCAGGCAGCTACAGAATACAACACCTGGGAACTGGAGTTACAGATGGTTGGGAGCCACCATGTGGTTTCCTGGGAATTGAACTCAGGACTTTTGGAAGAACAGTCAGTGCTCTTAACCACTGAGCCATCTCTCCAGCCTCCTTTGAAATTCGTCTAAGTTACATGTGTTTTCTTACCTATGCACAAGTGCCGCGTCATGCTTGCAGAAGTCAAAGTTCTCTTTCTACCATGTGAGTCCTGGCTGTCATTCGGGCCATCCTTTCCCAGAGGAACCTTCTCACCAGCCCTACTTTCCTTTTTAAGATCTCTCCCTGGAGTGGAGAGCAGGCTGGGGGGTAGCAATAGCTCAGCTGTAAAGAGCTCTGCCTGCTCTTTTGAAGAACTCAGGTTCAATTCCCAGCACCCACAGGGTGGCTCGCGCTTGTCTGTAACTCCAGGCGCAGTGGATCTGATGTCCCCCCTGGGCCTTCTCCAGTGTGTGCATGAACATGGCACACGGGTGGGGTGTACCAGAAGGTGAAGCGCCCGGTACACATGAAATAAATGTCTTCAAAATATAAAACAAAAAAGAGAAACTATCTCCCTGCCTCTGATTTCACCCACTTCTCTTTCTCTGTTATTATTTTTCCCTAGACAGCATTGTGATTTTAGCAATCTGTCCCCATAATCCTGTGGTAACAGAAACATCACCATTAATTAATATGCTGACTTATTTTTTCCCTTGGGCACTTCTGACATCAACGTCTAAGACTTGTTTTCTCTCCGTGGTAGGAAGAAAGGAAGGCTGAACTGCACCAAACACTCAGCGACTGTCAATCATCAAGAAAGAGCAGGCCTGCAGACACGCACCTCCAGATTCCTGCCTCGCAGACCAAACATAAGGACTACTGGATCCTGGGAACACAAATCTCTCTCATTCTTCCAAGGAAGGAAGGGTCTGGTAGAGTCGGACTTCTCACAGGGGACTCACTAGTGTCTGGCTATAAGAGGCAGAGGAGATGCAGCCTCACAAGTTACTATCCAGAGTCTCCTTAATAGCAAGGATGTGGGACCCGTCGGTGTGTCTCTTCAAAGGGACATCCTGCCTCTCATTTCTCCCGCCTGCTGAGGTTTGGGAGTGCATGCTTGTATTTCTGGCACTCTGAGGATCAATGGGAGTTTGAGGACAGCCTGAGTTGCACACTCTTTCTGTGTTTCTCTCTCTCTCTCTCTCTCTCTCTCTCTCTCTCTCTCTCTCTCTCTCTCTCTCTCTCTCATTTCTATAATATATAATACTTGCAGCGGGATTGGCTATAGATGAAGATTGGAAGTATTTGACCAAGTCTGTTAGATGGGAAGGGACCCACTGGGAAAGGAGAAAGTCAAAGGTAAAGGTTCTGTGCCTTGGTGTATAACTGATGCTTGGCCTCCTCCTGAGGTAAGGTCGACCTCACTGGGGTCCTCTGGGCCAAGAGAAGCATCACTGCAGAGCCTCAGCTGGAATAATGGCACAGATCTATAATCCTAGCACTTGGGAAACTGAGGCTACATAGTGAGTCTCTGTACCAGAAAGAAAAAGAGGAGAAAATGGAGAAAGGAGGTGACTATAAAGAAAGCAGGAGTAAGAGCTGGAGAGATGGCTCAGCAGTTAAGAGCACTGGCTGCTCCTCTAGAGGTCCTGAGTTCAAATCCCAGCAACCATCCAGTGACTCATAGCCATCTATGATAAGATCTGGTGCTTTCTTCTGGTGTATAGGTATATGTGTAGACAGAACGATGTATGCATAATAAATAAACAACAACAAAAAGCAAACACACACACAGTAGGAGTCATGAAGTACAGAAACAGAAGTGTCAACACCCAGGTCAACAATGAACAGGAAGGGGACTGGGCTCAGTGATTAAGAGAACTGACTGTTCTTCCAAAGGTCCTGAGTTCAATTCCCAGCAACCACATGGTGGTTCACAACCATCTGTAATGGGATCTGATGCCTTCTGCTGGTGTGGCTGAAGACAGCTACAGCATACACATAGACATAAAATAAATAAGTCTTTAAAAAAAGGGACTGTTTGGTTCCTCCTCAATCTCTCTGCCCCTTCTTTCTCTGACTCTCTTCTCTCTCTACCCTTTTGGCCACCTCTCTTCCTCTTCTTCTTGTTTTGTTTTTTGTTTTTTGTTTTTGTTTTTGTTTTTTTTTTTGAGACAGGGTTTCCTAGAACTCACTCTGTAGACCAGGCTGGCCTCAAACCCAGAAATCCACCTGCCTCTGCCTCCCAAGTGCCTCCCAAGTGCTGGGATTAAAGGCGTGCGCCACCACGGCCCCGCTGGTCCCAGGACTTCTTAACACTCCTACACTGGGGCTTTTAGTGTGAACCCTGGTGACGAGAAAGCATGCTCAAACCATAGCACTTATGGACCTGAGAACAGAAAAACCCAGAGTGGCTGGGAAGCACTGAAGGCAGCAGCCCACGGCAGCGGTATGGTAGGCAAGGAGCCCACAGCAGAACTGAAGATATTCGCCAAGCTGAATGATCTGTGGAAATGAGGGCTCGAGCAAGAGAAGGTAGAGGGTAAAAGGCTGATCTGAGTTCAATCCTAGGGACACACACGATAGAAAGAGGAAACTGACTCCCACAAGTTATCCTCTGACATCTGCGTGTCCACCATGACACACACATCCACACATAAATGTTAGGGGGTAAAAAATAAGAAGAAAGAAGATGCATGTAGCCGGAGGGAATCAGAGCCAGGAAATCCAGGAGCAGATGCTGCCATGGAAACAGTGGGGGGAGGAGCCAGGGGATTAGAGAAGCCGCCCCCTCAAGCCCAGCTCCCTAGGAACTTTCAGGAAACTGCTTTAGTCAGTAGTGGAGAGAAGTGAGATTTGAGGTTATCCTGTGAGGCCTAACTTCCTGCTACCAAAACTTCAAAATCAAGGAGGAGCCAACGCCTGACATGGCAGGTCTAATAGAAAACCCAAGCTACCCAAGAGCCAAATCTGGGTCTTCTTAAACTTCTGAATCTAGCAGGAAACCCTTGCCGGAAATTCACACAAAACACAGGCACATGACCCACACACGTCTGGACTGGACAAAGACGAGTCACAGGATCTGCATTTTTTTTCCACTTAGCATTAGTGGAAAAGAAAAGGAGGAGATGTGCAGATTAAAAATTCTCGAAGGTAGTGATGCGTAGGGGTACCTAAGGCTTAAGAAAGACAGGACCCATGACTCACAAAGACAAGAGGCACATGTCTCCATCCCCACAGCTCCACGGGAGAACAGGAAGGCAGGAGGTTGCTTCTAAAGGCAAACCAGGCGGCTCTGGTGAAGACAGGCTTCCCTCATGGCAAGCTCACAATACTCAGAAGCCTCAAAACTAGTTGTGAGGTTTGGTGAAGACAATGATTCCTCAGTGACAGGTCAGCAGCGGACAGGGATCACTCTGTATGACTCAGAGGTCGTGTGCCATCCACAGAGAGGATCTTCAGTTTGTAATAACTCCGGAGTGAGAAGCAACTGTGGGAGGCAGTTATGGGGAGTGGAAGGGTAAGTCTGAAAGTGTAGGTTGGCAGGCATCCGGAAGTGAGATCAACTCTGGCCGGGGTTGCTGGGAGCTGATCTCACTGAGAACAACCCTGGAGTCTGGCAGCCCGCGGTCCACAGAGGGATCAGGTCACCTCTAGCCTAGATCTAGAGTCACCTGGCTGCTGTCACTGCTATAAGAACCGCTATAGGTGAAACTTCATCGAGCCCCTTGCCAGCCACCGCCGCCTCCCGCAGCAGCCTGAGCTGCCCTTGCAGTATCCTCCACCTACTGTGGTTGCCACTTCGTCCCCAAGGCAGCTGGGTGCCCTGCCGGCTACTTTAGCCATCGCGGGCTTCGGAGCCTTGGGAGGCTGAGAAGTAGCCCCAGCCGCAGACCGCAAAGCCAAATATGTGGGCAGTAGTGGCCCCTAGTGCGCAAGGAAGGAAGTAGCCAACTGCCCACGGCTTAAACCTTAGCAGATTCCACTCACCTGCCGCCTCTCTGGCCAGGACCAGTGGTCCCAGTTTCTGAAAACCGGAAATAAGTAGCTGCGTTGGTTTTTGTTTGTTTGTTTTTGTTTTTTCTTTTGTATTATTTTCTCGTCTCTTCTTCCTTTATGCTCCCCTCCCCTCTACTCCCCTCTCCTCTCCGGTCCCCTCCCGTTCCCTCCCCTCCCTTGTCTTACTCTCTCCCCCTCCGGTCTCCTCTCCTTCCTTTCCCTCCCCTCTCCTTCCTTCTCCCCCTCTTCGGTTTTTTTGTTTTGTTTTGTTTTGTTTTTTTGTTTGTTTGTTTGAGACAGGGTTTCTCTGTATAGCCCTAGCTATCCTGGAACTCGCTCTGTAGACCAGGATAGACTGGAACTAGAGGTCCACCTACCTTTGACTCCAGAGTGCTGGGATTAAATTAGGCATGTGTCACCATCACGTGGCTATTTATTTTTTTTGCTTACTTACTTACTTATTCCCCATTTTTTCATTTGATACCTTTAGCAGTGTCTTCATGTCTTAATTTACCGCATCTATAAAATTCTCACAGACTCGCGCAGAGGCTTGTTTCCATGACGATTCTAAATCCCATTAAATTGGCAACCAAGTTAACTTTCACAGGAGCATAGAAGGACCAGGGGCAGTGGCAGGAGAGGGCAATGGGCTCAACCAAGCAAAATAACCCATTGTGTGTGAAAATGGAAGGGTTTCCATAACCAAGCCCTAGACTTTGAATGCTAACAAAACAGTCAATGGATTAAATTAGGATGGAGAGTATCTGTTGGTCTATGTAGGTTGAGTTAGGCATAACATACTCAGCAGATAAATGCATTGATGTGTTCTTTAGTGCTGTTCTAGGTTCAAAGTGGGGGGGGGGGGCTCTGGGGTGCTTGTAATTACCGATAGCTCTAGGTGCTAGGAGTTGTATTTATGAAAAATTAGACTGTGCCCTTCAAATATGTATGCTTGCCATATGTTTATTACAATGTTTTGTTTACAAAGGTTTTGTTTTAGCCGGGCGCCTTTAATCCCAGTACTTGGGAGGCAGAGGCAGGTGGATTTCTGAGTTCCAGGCCAGCCTGGTCTGCAAAGTGAGTTCAGGACATCCAGGGCTACACAGAGAAACCCTGTCTCGAAAAACCAAAAAAAAAAAAAAAAAGAAAGAAAGAAAAAAAAAAGAAAAAAGAAAAAAAAAAGGTTTTGTTTTGTCTTGTGGAGTTTTTGTTTTTGTTTTGTCTTCTGAGACAAGATGTCTCTATGTAACAGCCCAGCTTTAGCTGTCCTGGAACTTGTAGACCAGGCTGGCCTCAAACTCAGAGAGATCCTCTTGCCTGTGCCTTCCAAGGAATCCACCAGCAGGTGGATCTCTAAGTTCAAGATCAGCCTAGTCTACAAAGTGAGGTACAGGTGCAGGACAGCCAGGGCTATGCAGAGAAACCCTGTCTCGGAAAAAAAAAGTTTTGATTTTTTTTTTAAAACAACAACAAAAAAAATCACTTGTTCATTGTACTTTTGAGGGCTTGTTAGGGCAAACAGATGCACTCAGACCATCAAAGTAGAAATTCAGTCCTTTCCACTTATTAATTAAGCATGAACTGTAATTAGACCTGACTCATTGGCTTGCCTCCTCTCGACTGGAGGAGTGAAACCGCCTTGGTGACTCTATCCCTGTGTGTTGGCCAGGAAGGGACTTTAGCACCTCAGTCCCCATAATGTTCCACTGTGTGGACCTCAAGAATAGCCATGGTGACTGAGTGTTTTAGTCAGGGTTCTCTAGAGTCACAGGACTTATGGAATGTCTCTATTAAGGGGATTTTTTTAATAACAATGAATGAAAAATCTTAAAGTCTAGTAGTTGCTCAACTCACAAACTAGACATAGTCCAACAGAGGCTACTTGTTTCAGCTGTTCTGCATTGAATCCTGAAGAAGTAGGTTCCAGTAGATGTGCTGGTCAGGAAGTGCAAGCAGGCGAAGAAGATTCTTCCAATGATCCTTTGTAGGCTAGAAGTTGTGTCCCAGATTAAGGGTGTGCACTACCACACCTGGATCTGGAACTTTGTCTCAGGCTGACCTTGAACTCACAGATCTTTTTGCCTCTGTCTCTGGAATTAAAGGCCTGTACTACCTTGCCTGGGCCTAAGCTTTTCATGGCCACTAAGCCTCAAGATCTCCATGCCAAGATATTTGTCAGAAGCCTGTGTCTTCCAGCCTCAAGATCTGGATCCCAGGTGTGCCCTCCATTTCTGGATTGTAGTTAATTCCAGATGTGGTGAAGTGGACAACCAGGAACAGCCATCACATGATTTTTTTTTTTTTTAAATCTTGAGGCAGGGTCATTTTGAATTATCCAGGCTATTCTCCTGCTTCAGCTCCTGTCACTGATCACAGGCCTGTACCACAAAGCCCAGTGCTAATAGTGACTCATAATGAGTTATATTCCTCATTTGTTGCTAAAAAGCCGGTTCTCAAATCTAGAGCTCGCCTCTAGGTTTTTAGACTTACATCTAATTTGCTTTTTTTCTGGCCTTGTCTTATCTCATTTGCATTTTTTGTTTGCACTAATTATCTCACCAAACTTTTTAATGTTGTTCTTATTGTTTTTGAGAGAGGGTTCTTCTGTGTAGCCCTGGCTATCCTGGAACTCACTCTGCAAACCAAGCTGGCCTCCAACTCAGAGATCTGCCTGCCTCTGCTTCCAGGGTTCTGGAATTAAAGGTGTGTGCCATCACTGCCCAGCTACCTTAATTTTTGAAGGAAGTTGTGTTGCACACAAGAGCTACTACCAAGCAGGCACAAGGTAGCAGAAAAGCCAAAGGCTCTCCAAGTCATGTGATCTCTAATTCCCACTTGGTATGTGCTATTGGAGAGAGTGGAAGGCAGAAGATAAGTTATCTCTCTCCTGCCGGCAGCTGACTAGCACTCAGCCTTCCCTTCTCCCTATGAAGGACATGTTGCCATTTTTAGAATCGTAATTTATGAGTTAATTTTCCAGATCAAAAGAGTACTGGATTATCCCCATATATGGGCACACACACACACACACACACACACACACACACACAACCTCCCCTCCCAACACACACACACCTCATATTTACGAAAGCATCAGAAAACCTGTTACAGCCACACAGTTCAGACAGGAAACTCCTTATGCCCCTCTTAGGTATCTATGACCCTTATTTAATGAATTTTTCTTACTAATTGTCTACACATAGTAGACACAGGACCCCTTTCTTTGTTTGGGTCATTGTTTGGTATCTATGGGGAATATAAATGTGCAAAGGGCATTGAAGTGACACCCAGCCAATAAAATCAACACTGAGGCCCTCTTTCCCTTTGACTCTTCCCCAGCCAGCCACCAGCCGACACCTGCAGTTATCTTATGGATGCATATCCTTCCAGACTCTTGGGTGCACTTCTGCAAAAATTCATGCATGTTTTTAGCCGGGTGTTTGCTTTTGAGACCAGGTTGCATTATATAGCCCTCGCTAGTCTAGAACTTGCTGTGTAGACCAGGCTAGCCTCTGACTCCTGAGTGCTGGGATCAAATGAACCAAATGTGCATGGCACCACAGGCAGGTGCATGCTGGCTTTCATTCTGTACAACTATGTGTTAAGTGAAGGGACAAAGATACAGGCTTTTCTAGTACCAGTTACACTGTAACTTTACACCATAGAAACCTAGTTTCTGGCTATTTGGGAATCTAGAAAAAAAAATCTGACCCTGTCTCAAAAAAAACAAAAATCTGATTCTCCACTTGGACAACCTCACAGGCTGCTGGGATAGAACATGGTTTGGGTTTGCTGACATGTGCTATTTTAAGTTTTGGTCTCAAGTTCATTCATTTAAGTCACCTACTGGCCACCTAGCTAGGCACCGATCCAGGCACTGGGGACTGGCTATGGGCAAGACAGACAATCTCTGCCTCCCTGGTTTCTGTGGGACCCAGGAGGAGAAACAAGAAAAAACAGATAGGATGCTGATAGATGAAGCGCTCCAAGGAAAAGTTAAGAAGAAAGGGAAATCTAAGAAACCGGAGAAAAAAAACAGTAAAGAGCAAAGAGGAGGCCAGAGATTGTAATTTTGTTTTCTTTTTTGTCTTATAGACTATGAAGAAGGTAACAATTGAAGTCAAGTTTGTGTCTTTGGTTGAGCAGCACCTGTGTGGTCTTGGGAGTGCATACAGTTTGTGCAGTTTGTAGAAGCTTGGCCCAGGGAGTGGCACTATTAGGAGCTGTAGCCTTGTTGAAGTAGGTGTGTCACTGTGGGTGTGGTCTTTAATACCCTAGTCCTATGTGCCTGGAAGTGACTCTTAAAGACCTTTATAAGAAGATGTAGAATTTGCTGGGCGGTGGTGGCGCACACCTGTAATCCCAGCACTTGGGAGGCAGAGGCAGGTGAATTTCTGAGTTCGAGGCCAGCCTGGTCTACAGAGTGAGTTCCAGGACAACCAGGGCTTCACAGAGAAACCCTGTCTCAAAAAACCAAAAAAAAAAAAAAAAAAAAAAAAAAAAAAGAAGTAGAACTCTCAGCTCCTCCTGCACCGTGCCTACCTGGATGCTGCTGCCATGCTCCACCTTGATGATAATGGACTGAACCTCTGAACCTGTAAGCCAGCCCCAATTAAATCTTGTCCTTATAAGAGTTGCCTTGGTTATGGTGTCTGTTCACAGCAGACACAGTTGTAGAGAGGCCAGAGGGCCACATCAGGTGTGCTCTGTCACTCCCCTTGTTTTCCCACTGTTACAGCCAGACTGTCTGGAAGCCCCTCCTGCTGCTGCCTACCGTCAGAGCTGACTCTCGTGCAGCCATGCCGCACTTTTATGTGGTGTTCAGGTCCTCACGCTTGCACAGCAAGCTCTTCACTGGCAAACCTGTGTCTTTTTTCTTTTCATAGAGGGCACGAGGACCTCATGCTCACAGCACTAAACCAGGACCTTTAAACTCACAGGCTTTTCTCTTCAATGAAAAGGTTTTATACTTGTTTCCACCCAGAAAGCTGGGATTAGATGTAGTTAATAACCTGGCAATCTTTGCTATTGGCAGGGCCAAGCCTGACCCGAACCCCCAGACTATTACGTTTACCCCAGGCTCTTCTCAGACTCCTGAGTGTTATTTCTCTGCCAATGTGGTCACTGCCTTAAAACGTTGTGATAATTGTCTTGACAAAACCTTTTCCCAAAGGTGTACTATAAACGTGTCAAAAATAAACTGCTTAGGGTCAGACTCTAGAAGTCTGAACCAACACCATATAATTAAGTCTGTCAGGCCAGACTTCCCTCCTGCCTCGTGAGAATCACTTCCTGCCAGCTGTGGCACTTGCAGGGAGCCCCCACTCTTTTACCTCTTATTTTCATAGACAATTAGAAGCTCCCTTTTTTACCTATTTAAATTTTCTATTCTGCCAGGCAGTAGTGGTGCACTCCTTTAATCCCAGCACTTGGAAGGCAGAGGCAGGATGATTTCTGAGTTCAAGGCTAGCCTGGTCTACAGGACAGCCAGGGCTATACAGAGAAACCCTATCTTGAAAACAAAACAAAACAAAACAAAAAACAAAAGTTAAATTTCCTTTTCTCTGCGTAGTCCTGGCTGTTTTGGAGCTTGCTATGTAAACCAGGCTGGCCTTGAACCCTCAGTGATGCTTTCAAGTGCTGAGATTAAAGGTGTGAGTGCCACCAAGCCCACTTTAGAGAAATGAGTTATTTTCAGTCAGGTCTTCCTCAGGAAACACTCCCTCAGCTGTCTAACCTGCCAAAAGCTGGCCATTGAGCAACTGCCTGCTCAGGGAAAATCAGGTGATCGGCCAGCTGATCTGGCACAGACTGGCTTTCTCTCTTTGGCATTAGTTAGCTAGCACCTGCACTTTGAAAGGGTATCAAATTCCTTCTTTTGATGACTATTTTGAAAAGTCCTTTTACTAGTGGTCTCTCTCAACTTGGCTACACATTGGCATTCTCTGAAGACTTAAAACACTCAGATGCCTGGGTCCCGCCCTCTAGAACTTCAAACTCTATTGATCTATTTCTCTCTCTCTCTTTCTTTCTTTCTTTTTCTTTTTTAATTTTTCGAGACAGGGTTTCTCTGTGTTGTCCTGGCTGTCCTGGAACTCACTCTGTAGACCAGGCTGTCCTCGAACTCAGAAATCTGCCTGCATCTGCTTCCCGGAGTGCTGGGATTACAGGCGTGCACCACTACCGCCCGGCTGGACATGTCCTTCCTAAGTGTGAAAATTGCAACACTAGGATACAACGGACTATAACCAAATTTGGAACGGAAGAAACTGATTTCATCCTGCCATACATGTTTACCTGAACGTTACATTTTGTTTGTTGTACTTCCTAGTGGATGTCAAAGCCCTTCAAGTGACCCGGGCAAGTGAGGAACTCATTTTGGTATGTTTAATCCTGCATGACCAGGGATAAAAGTGACAATACAGAACTGTCCAAACAAAGGACACCATTTGAGACTAAGTGCTGTCCGGCCAGACCCACCGCAGCCTTTGATTTTCGGCACCCACTAGAAGATCAGTCCCCACGACATCTCCCTCCACACGCAGGACGGGTGAAGTCCGTGGGCAGCCAATGGCGGGATTTCGGAGACCCCGGACACCAGCCCGGCGCCATCCCGGTAGTCCCCGCAGGCTCAGCGGAGCGCCGGACAAGAGTCATCCAATTCTGCTGACATTTTCTTTCCGAGAAAGGGGTGGGAACTGGAGCGGCCCGGCGGGAGGCGGGCGCAGTCACACCCGGGCCACACCCGGGCGGGGACTCAAGGGGCAGGCCGTCGGTCCGCCGCAAGTCCCTTTCTGTCCCTTCCCGCCCCAGCATGCCCTGGGCGCACTCTCCGTGCTCCGCGTCCCAGTGGTCGCGCGCACCTAGGGGAACTCGGCATCGTGTCCCGGCCAAGTCCCCGGACGCCAGCCGCTCTCCGCGGTCCGGCCATGACGTGGCCACGCCCCCGCGCCGCTCTGCGTGCCACGTCACCGCTTACGGCAGTTCCGGGGGCGCAGCGGGCGATGACGTAGATGAGCGTGCCCTCTATATGAGGTTGGGGAGCGCCCGAGTCGGCCTTTTCCGCCCGCTCCCCCCTCCCCCCGAGCGCCGCTCCGGCTGCACCGCGCTCGCTCCGCGCTGTCAGGCTAGCGCCGCTGTCCCCAGCCGTCACCATGATTATCTACCGGGACCTCATCAGCCGTGAGTCCTGGCCGCCGGCGGGTCTGGGTGCGGGTGGGCTCGGGGAGGCCAGGGCGCGAGCGCAGAGCTTGGGCCGGGAGCCTCCGCGTGCGCCCACCGGGCGCGGGAAATGGCGGGCCTTCGCTCGCTGACGGGCGGTTCTGTGTCCCCTTTCAGATGACGAGCTGTTCTCCGACATCTATAAGATCCGGGAGATCGCGGACGGGCTGTGCCTGGAGGTGGAGGGCAAGGTGAGCCGGGCGCCGCGGGGAGGTTGGCTGCCGGCCGGCCGGCGGGCCAGGTCGGGCCGGGCTGGGCTTGCCGGGAGGCCGCTGGAACTCGTGCAATCCTCCCAGCCGCCTCCAGGCGGAGGAGACGCTCTTTCCGGCCTTGGGTTTTTCTAGAAAAGTGGAGGCGGAGCCGAGTCTGGAAATAGGTCCGCGAACTCAGCGCCATCCTCCTTCCGGGCGAACGGGGACATATTGTCTCTAAGATGTGTTTGCGCCGTGTGCGCTTAACCCGTGGCGATCCTCTCGAGAGAGCCCACAGCAACTTGGTTCCGCTTAGTTATAATGACCACCGCTTTCGTACGGGGCAGTGACTATTTTGTAGGGGGATTTTAAAGTGTTTGGGAACTTGACAGAAGATCGATGCGGGAGTATAGGATTCTTTTCCCCCTTAAAATAAGTTGTTTTTTCTAAATGTAGATGGTCAGTAGAACAGAGGGTGCCATCGATGACTCGCTCATTGGTGGAAATGCTTCCGCTGAAGGTCCGGAGGGCGAAGGTACCGAAAGCACAGTAGTCACTGGTGTTGACATTGTCATGAACCATCACTTACAAGAAACCAGCTTCACAAAAGAGGCCTACAAAAAGTACATCAAAGACTACATGAAATCGTAAGTGACATGTACATCCTGTTTTGGTGGTCAGCATCATAGAAATTGGTTGCTTAGTTGTAAAGGGCTTAAAAAGGGATCTTTTGCTTTTCAATAATGTGAGTATACTGGAGCAAGCCTGCTGGCTTTAGACTTACAAAGTAAAAACAGTTACTTTAAGAGCTAATATAGGAAATACATTTTTTAAATGCTTTTTGTTACTTAGTAAACTATCATTTTGTTCATAGCCATTGCCTGTTGAGGTTTAGTCTCTTACTTGAAAATTAATTTGCTCAAAGTTCAATATTTTGATGGCCTGTTACTTTACTGTTTTAGACTCAAGGGCAAACTAGAAGAACAGAAACCAGAAAGAGTAAAGCCTTTCATGACTGGAGCTGCGGAGCAAATTAAGCACATCCTTGCTAATTTCAATAACTACCAGGTAAATGGACCACCGAGTTGTATAATCTTAACCATGGGAGCAAAAAAAGTTTGTTTCATGTCTGTACGTGGCTCTGGCTGTCCTGGAATACCATGAGACCCAATTACCTCAGCCTTAAGGCCTGTAGCACCACACCAGACAAGGAGCTGGTATTTAAACTGATAGACACTGCTTTCTTTGAGAGTGGGTTATCTGTAGTCTAGGCTGACCTTGAACCCAAAGGTCTACCTGCCAATGCCTCGTAATTGCTGGGATTAAAAGTGTGTGCCAACATACGGCTAGCATATGTGCTACTTTTGAGTACGAGAGATTTTTCTTGCCAAATTTTGGCTAGGGGTTATTCTGGATCTCCTTTTTATAGTTTGATTTTATGTTTGTGTGTATAAGACAGTCTAACTGTAGGTTTTTGTTGCGTGTTTCTTAAGTTTTTTATTGGTGAGAACATGAATCCAGATGGTATGGTTGCTCTCCTGGACTACCGTGAAGATGGTGTGACTCCATTCATGATTTTCTTTAAGGATGGCTTAGAGATGGAAAAATGTGTAAGTATCTGTTTAATTAGTAGTGTAAAGACAGGGAGTGGAGCAGTGTGATTCTTTGCCATTTGCAGGTGGTAGGCCGTGTAGATTGTGAGATCTCTTTATCCTGTGTGCCTTGAACATGAAAGGGGCCTGGAGACTAGACTAGTTTGCGTGGTAGAATGCTCATGGGCAGGTGTGGAAGTAGAGCTTTGCACTAGCCTGGGATAAACTCATGCGGAATGAGTGTGAAATGGTGCTAATGGTCTCTGCCACATGGTAGTTCAAGTCCATTTCATATTATATGCGACAGGATGCTTAGTGTTTACTGGCTTTGGTAAGAAGGAATCTGTTGGATGAGGGACTGCTGGAGGTGGTGTAAAACAGGTCTTAGATTTTGGAGACTTTCTTGTAAGCACAGTAGGTGAACTTAGAAGTACTGGAGAAAGTGGGTGACCACCCAGGACAGTGGGAGTAGGAGTGCTATTTAGTTTTGTGTTTGTTAAGAGTCGATAGAAAGCTGGATGGGCGAGTGCTGCGACTGGTGAGGGTGGTCTGCATCCACTGATAGACCTGGAACAGTTATGGTTGTTCTTGTGGTTTGCACTAGGATGCGAGAGGAAACTCCCTGCGCTTCCTGCCTGCCACTGTGGCAGTCCAGATTGAATTGGGGAGTACATCTTATATGCCAGGAAAGTTGCGTGCTCAGGGCTGGGGCAGTTGTTAATGCCGTCTCTTTGTTTTGCAGTAACAAATTGGATCTATCACCTGTCACCATAATTGGCTGCTGCTTACATCCATACAACACCAGGACTTTAGGACAAATGGGACTGATGTCATCTTGAGCTTTTATTTTGACTGATTTATTTGGAGTGGAGGCATTGTTTTTTTAAGAAAAAAACATGTCATGTGGGTTGTCTAAAAATAAAGTGCATTTAAATTCACTTAAGAACTCCTCTTTACTGTGATTGTGCCGACTCCTGTAGTCCTGTAGTGTCTGAGAAGCTAGAGCTGGGTTGAGCATCGCCAGAAAGCTAAGCCTCTTCAGTTAAGTGCTGCGGTGGGGACTCTACAAGGCTGGAGTATGAACCCAAGCTGAACGTTGTGAACCTTTCAGTGAAGGGAGAGGTGAGACGTGGACTCATCACCTCCAGGGGAAGAGCTCACCACAAGCACAAAAAGACCAACTGGTTGGAATCAAGTACTCTCTGCTTCTCCTGGACTACTTTCAGATTCCTGGTGACTAGCAGAGGTTGGCCCACTGGCTGCACCACCTTAGAGTTGTACAACACAGACCATGGGTGGTGGCCACTTTCAGATGGGGAAAGTCAGTACCTGGTGGGTTGGGATGTGAGGAACCTTGGTCCAGCTGGCTGGCTCAGTATTCCTCCCATTGTGTATACCCCAAGTAATTACAGAGTGACTTCCTGGAGCGTGCCAGCAGCCCAGGCTTCATGGGGTAGGGTTAGATAAGCCAGTAAACCTGCATGAATCTGATCTTGTATATACGTCTGATTGGAGAATAGTTACCCAAAAGTAAACTTTGCATTTATTTGAGAAGTCCCATACTTGCTGTCCGATAATGTATCTCAAAGCTAAAACTTAATTTGCCATCTAAGGTTTTCCCAGTGATGGGAGCCTAAAAAATGTACTGAGCTTGAGGGAGTACCAGCACCCCTTTGCGATGTGAAGCCCAAATAACTGGCTACTAGGTATTGTGATGAAAGAAGTACTGCTGAGTCTGGGGACCCAACTGGGCTGTGAAAGGTTACTGGATCAACCATTACACTGTGGAAGGAACTTCAGAAAACTTCAAGTCTAGTGCTAGCCCCAGAAAAGTGAACACAAGACAGCAGAGGCTTGGTAGGGAAGGAAGACCAGAGGTCAATAGTATACACGGTTTGGATTAAGAGTATTCATATGTATGGGTTTGTATAGGTGACTGCAAATACCCAGAGTCAGGAGAGTCCCTGCAGCAGGAGCTTGATGTGAGTGCTGGGTACCAGGGTCCTGCTGAACCTTAACAGTTTTTGGTTTGTGTGTGTGTGTGTGTGTGTGTGTGTGTGTGTGTGTGTGTGTGTGTGTGTTGGGGGGGGTGGTGTTTGAGACAGTTTCTCTGTATTCCTGGCTGTCTTGGAACTTGTCTTATAGAACAGGATGGCCTGTTAATCAGCCTGTTAATGCCAAATGCTGGGATCATAGTCTTGTGAACAGACTAGCTAGATTTGTTTTTTGAGATGACTTTTACATCCAAGGTTGGCCTTAAATTGCTGAGGAGATAACCTTGCCTTCAGCACCTACAATTATAAGCGAGTGTCTCTTAGTTGATTGGTCCTTAGCTGAATCTAGAGATTATGGGGTTAGCAAGCACAACATCAATATTGGCTTCATCCTCAAACCTTGGCTTTTTTTTTTTTCTTGCCTCTGTAGAGATAGACCTTGAACTCCTCACCCTCTTAGTGCTAGGTCTGGCTTGCCCGACCATACCAGGTTCCCAGCATCTTGTGAAGACAACTTTTCATGCTTTCCTATCGTCCCTGCAATGTTCTGCAGTCCAGTCGGGTAGGTCCTGGTGTGTGTGCCTTGGGTTATGTGGTTTTATTTCAGAAGGCTAGGAATTTACTTTATGAATTAAGTTGTCTTCAGTCTGCTTTTATAACTTATTTTCTAGTTATTGCTAGAACCACTTAAGAATGACAAGCACCCACGCTTTCTGTATAGATCAGGGGTGATCTTGGTACAAAGAGGTTTCGGGTACCTGTGGGTCCTAGGCTTTGGTGTGTGTGGAGCAGTGGGATGAGAAAGGCCTTACAGGGTTGTGTGTGAAGGCCTTTACAGTATGGATGTGAAGCAGTGGCCATGTGACTGAAAGCCACAAGAGTAAATACCTTCATCTAGAACCTGTGGGGTATTCAAAGAAGGCTGCTTGGACATGGTTTTAAACCAATATAAAGTCTACTACACTGGGTATTTGGGATATCAGGGTATAAGTCTCAGGGTGAGCTTTTAACCACAAACCAATAATTAGGGGATCCATCCCCACCCCTTTGTGACCCTCTTCATGCTGGTTGTGGTGGTTTAGTTTGTATAACTTCAGCCAGGGAGTAACACTTATTAGGAGGTGTGGCCTTGTTGGAATAGGTGTGTCACTGTGGGTGTGGGCTTTAATACCCTAGTCCTAGCTTCCTGGAAGTCAGTATGAAGATAAAGAACTCTCAGCTCCTCCTGCACCATGCCTGCCTAGATGCTGCCCTGTTCCCACCTTGATAATGAATGGACTGAACCTGTAAGCCAGCCCCAACTAAATGTTGTCCTTGGTAATGGTGTCTGTTCACAGTAGTAGAACTGTAGACTGTTCAGCTAAGGCAGGCTCTCTGTGTTGATTGCTTTTGTCAGCTTGTTGATTTGACACACCCTAGTGTTACCCGAGAAGAGGCAACTGCAACTGATAAGATGCCACTTGAGATTGGTCTGTAAGAATATGGGACATTTTCTTAATAATCTTGTGGGAGGCTTTAGCCCATGGTGAGTGGTGTCACTTGTGGGCGGGTAGTCCTGGTGTGTGTGAGAAAACAAACTGAGAAGTTGAGGGGAGCAAGCAAGCCTGGAGGCAGCACTCCTCCGTGACATCTGCTTCAGTCCCTCACTCCAGGTTTCTGTGCTGAGTCACAGCCTAATCTCTCTCCGTGATGTGGAAGTGGAGGTGGAAGCTAAAGAAACCCTTTCTTCCCCAGGCTGCTCTTCATCCGGGTGTTTCAGCACATTGTGTTAGGTTCTCTAGAGTAGAACGGAGAGAATGAATCTCTCTCTATGTATGTATGTATGTATGTATACATATGTATATATAAAATATAAATCATGTATAGTTTATATATTAATTGCAATTTATAATTATCTATTATATAACATAATTATGTTCATTGATACAGTTGTAAAATATAAAATTATATGTGACATTATATATCTCGTATGTATATGTGCACACAGAGCGCAAGAACACTCACAAACATGGTGGGTTTTTTGTTTTGTTTTTCAAGGCAAGGTTTCTCTGCGTAGCTGTGGATGTCTGGCTGTCCTAGAACTCACTTTATTGACCTGGGTGGCCTTGAACTCAGACATCTGCCTGCCTCTGCCTCCTGAGTGCTGGATTAAAGGCATGAGCCACCACCACCTGGCATAAAAAAAAATTCTTAAAATCAGACAGAAGCATGTCTGTCTGTTCAGCCTTTTCTTAGACCTACAGTACCAGAGACTGAACTAGGAGCCAAAAGAAATCTTTCAAGCCAGGCAGTGGTGGCGCATGCCTTTGATCCCAGCACTTGGGAGGCAGAGGCAGGCGGATTTCTGAGTTTGAGGCCAGCCTGGTCTACAGAGTAAGTTCCAGGACAGCCAAGGTTACACAGAGAAACTCTTGTCTCAAAAGCAATATAACAACAAGATCTTTTCTCCTTTTAAATTGTTTTTTCCTCAGGAATTTGGTTACATCAATGGGGAAAAAACACTGTCCAATATAACTCCCAAAGAAACCAGCAGGGACTTACAGAATCATAGAATTTTATTTTCTGGACCTCCACTCAAAAACAGCCATACATGTAATTTCACTTTGCTTGAATACAGTAATTCAATAGTTTACCCTAAGAATGCCCAATCTGACATTAAAATATCTAAACTGATTTTCCACCTAAGGTGAAAACCTGACCAGTGAAAGTGGGAAATTGCTGCTCATAAAATTAAAAAGAAAAAAAAAAATGGATACGTTGTCTTACCTCCCGAGATGAAAAAAAAAATATCAGCAGCTGGGGAGCAGGTTAGAAGCTAAGGCCTTGGAATCTTCCTCCATCACATCCGTGCACCGCTCTTCCTGTGCCCCCACCCCACCCTAACCCCCAAGGCTGTTGGAAGTGATGGGTTCAGTCAGGTGGGACATGTGTTGAGAGACTGCCCTGCCGTAACATGAGCACGATGGGGACACCAACTGCCACTGTCTATTAAAAGCAAAGGTGACTAAGCTGTTGTTAAGCAGTGTGCTCCTCTGTGCTCCACAGATAGGGAGGAGGGTGAGCGTGGGAGCACTGCGGACTTTACCAAGGAGAGCTAGCTTCCTTCCCAGTCTCAGGCTTGTGGCTGAGGCCCTAATGGTGAGATGAGCTCACCAGAGAAAAGCTTAGCTCCACGCCTCTCCCAACCCCCACCTTCTCCATCTTTTCCTCCTTTCTTGTCACCATGTAGCTCAGGCAAGCTTCAAACTATTTTTTAAAGATTTAATTATTATTTTACGTGTGCATCGGTGTTTTGCCTGCAGGGATCTTTGAAGGTACCAGCTACCCTCCCTGGAATTGGAGTGACCAACAGTTGCGAGCTGCCATGTGGGTGTTGGGAATTAAACCCAGGACCCTCTAGAAATACAGCCAATGCTCTTAACTACTGCCTCTCCAGCTCCTAGCTTCAAATTCTTAATCCTCTTGTCTCTGTCTCCCAAGTGCTGGGCTTACAGGTATGCCCCGTGCCATTGGAGGCCAGAGGAGGGCATCAGATCTCCTGGGACTCCTGTTACAGACAGTTGTTAGCCAGCGTGTAGGTGCTAGCAATTAAACCCCAGTGCTCTTAACAACTGAGCTATATCTGCAGCCCACTGTGTGTGTACATATTTTTTTTTTTTGAGACAAGGTTTCTTTATATAGCCCTGGCTGTCTTAGAACTCACTCTGTAGACCAGGCTGGCCTCAAACTTATAGAGATCCACGTGTCTCTGCCTCCCAAGTGTTGAGCTTAAAAGCCTACACACTGCCACCCAGCTTTAAATGTTTTTTTTTTGGGGGGGGGGGTGGATTTTTTTTTTTCTCAAGACAGGGTTTCTCTGTATAGTCCTGGCTGTCCTGGAACTCACTCTGTAGACCAGGCTGTCCTGGAACTCAGAAATCCACCTGCCTCTGCCTCCCAGAGTGCTGGGATTATAGGCGTGTGCCACCACCGCCCAGCACTTTTTTTTTTAAGATTTATTTATTATATGTAAGTACACTGTAGCTGTCTTCAGACACACCAGAAGAGGGCATCAGATCTCATTACAGATGGTTGTGAGCCACCATGTGGTTGCTGGGATTTGAACTCAGGTCCTTCGAAGAGAAATCGGTGCTCTTTTTTTTTTTTTTTAAGATTTAATTTATTGTTTATGTTATGTATGTGAGTCCAGCATTGCTCTCTTCAGACACACCAGAAGAGGGCACCGGATCTCGTTACAGATGGTTGTGAGCCACCATGTGGTTGCTGGGAATTGAACTCAGGACCTCTGGAAGAGCAGTTGGTGCTCTTAACCGCTGATCCATCTCTCCAGCCCATTTGTATATATTTTAAAACAAAAGTGAACAGGACACAGGAACTTTTGTAAGATAACGAGGACACAAAGAAACAAAGAGGTAAATCTTTTTATACTTAAGTTTAGTGAGAAGTGGACTGGCACACAGTACAGTTGAAGAGTGCCTCAGTTAGGGTGACTATTGCTGTGATAATGCACCATGACCAAAGCAATTCAGGGAGGAAAGGCCTCATTTGACTTACATATCCCAAGTCACAATACACTGAAGGAAGGCAAGACAGGAACTCTAACTAGGCAGGAACCTGGAGGCAGGAGCTGATGCAGAGGCCATGGAAGGATGCTGATCATTGGCTTGCTCAGTCTGTTTTCTTATAGAACCCAGGACCATCATCAGCCCAGGGATGGCCCCACCCACGCTGAGCTGCCCCCCACCCCCATCCATCACTAATTAAGAAAATGCCCCGCTGGCTTGTCTGCCTACAGCTCAATTTATTGGAGGCATTTTCTGAGTTGAGGTTCCCTCCCCTCAGAGAAGTTGAATAAAACTGGGCCGTACAAGGGGGAGGGGGTTGATGGAATGATAATGAACCAAGAGAAATTTGCAAAGCCAGATTCACTCAGAATTTATTCAGATTCTTTGTCTGACTGGTGAAGAGCCTCCCTTCCTCTGCTCTGGGGGAGCTGCAGGGGATGTCCTCTCAAATAGAGGTTCTGTGATCTGGGTGAGGAGAAAATGAGGGTGGCCTTGTGCCCCCCAGTTTCCTCATCATTAATATGCTAAGGGAACGGGGGATGGGGGGAGGGGGGGCAGCTCTCGGGACTCGACTGTACAAACGCCTGGCAAATACTGCTCAACTTCCCCATCAAGTCCTTTGATAATTTTGTTGAATATTCATCCTTTCTAATCCCTTGGCCTCTTTCTGTCAGCGACTATAAATGGGTCTGAGATTTTTACCATTTGCAAGCTAATGTGTTACTACAGTTTCACATACATATTTTGACAGGAGACACCAAACTTAAGTGTCAGAAATATAGCTGTCAGTAAGGCAGAAATAGCAACTGGAGCGGCAAATGGCAGTGGTTCCCACACCCTGTTCCCCGAGGGTGATGTGAAAGTCAAGTGCTGCTGCCCATGCAGGGGGGTGCATTGCAGAAGACTCCCCCAAAGCCAAAGACAGATTTATAAGGCAGGTGGCACCTCTGTTTCCTCTTCCCAACAAAGATGTCACTCATCACTCAGGAATAAATGAGTTCTTATCTCTAGTAGAGAGGGGAAGGTGACCATGACTTCCTTAGGAGAGGCTGTGTCCAAACTTCTTCAGAAAGAGGTACTAGTTTCCAGGATTGTCAGTTACTCTAAGACAGTGGTTCTCAGCCTATGGGTGAAGACCCCGTTGGGATTCTCATATCAGATATACTGCATATCAGGTATTTATATTCTGATTCATAACCATAACAAAATTCCAGTTATAGCCAGGCGGTGGTGGTGCACGCCTTTAATCTCAGCACTTGGGAGGCAGAGGCAGGTGGATTTCTGAATTCCAGGCCAGCCTGGTCTACAGAGTGAGTTCCAGGACAGCCAGGGCTACACAGAGAAACCCTGTCTCGAAAAAACCAACCAAACAAACAAAAAACCCCACCCCACCCCCAAATTCCAGTTACAAAGTAGCTACAAAAATAATTTTATAGTTGGGGGGGTCACCACGACAGGGAGAACTGTATTAGAGGATTGAAGCGTTAGGAAGGCTGAGAACCACTGCACAAAAATGTCCTTTGTTCAGAAAGCCCACACCAGGCAGGAATATGAGAGATTTATAGATAATAGTCCCCAACACTGTAGGCTGGAGAGGAAGAGGGAGGGCAAAGGAGCAAGAGGAAGGGAGGGTCACTTTCCCCTCTCTCCACTGGAGATAAGTCCTCATTCATTCCTGAGTGATGAGTGACGTCTTTGTTGGGAAGAGGAAACAGAGGAGCCAACTGCCTTATAAATCTGTCTTTGGCTTGGGGGGGGGGGATCTTCTGCAATGGAAGGAGGGAGAAGGAAGAGGAAAGACAAAAAGTAAGAGACAGAAAGTGAAATTACAGAGATAATGATACATTTTGCAACAGATGTGTGTGGTGGGTAACTCAAGGTGGGTGCTGGGAACCCTCTACAAGAGCGGTATCCACTACAGAACCATAACTACAGAACCATAATCACAGAAAGGGTGTCCATGATTTGGTGTAAGTCACAGAAGTGGGAACTCAGAAATGCTGTTGACATTTCATCCGTATTCAAGAAGCAAAGGACGCTGAAGGCACACATGCACACACACCCTCAGTGGGCTTTCTCTGTTCTTATGCGGTCCCAGGATCCCCTGACTAGGGAATGGCGCCACCTGCAGGACACAGGTCTTCCCACCTCAAAGTAATCAGGATATTCCCTGGAAGAAATGCCCACTGGATCTAGACAATCTGATCTAGATGATTCCTCATTGAGAGCCCCTTCCTAGTAGATCCTAGGCTGTGTCGAGTTAATCATTAAACCAGCCATTGCAGTGTTGGCATGCCTATCACCTCTGTGGAGGACTGAGGCAGGAGAAACACTGATAGGAGGCCAGTCTAAGTTACAACTAAACTGAAGAACAAAAAGGCCCCTTCTGACGAGGCTACAGAGAACATGCTCCCCAAATGTGAGGCACCTGGCTGTGAGAGGGGTCCCCACAGGAGGTGGGGCTATCACAAGAGCCAGCAGCCTTCTGCGCCTTGTTCCTGGCAGTCTGCTCTTACAGCTGTCACTGTGGCTAGATTGATGTGTATATGTATAGAAATGTATGCTTTGATGTAATATATAACATATATTATATATAATATGTATATTATATACATAATAACCCATATATATATAGATTCATAAGAGGGAAGTTAAGTGTTCACTAACAGAGGACTATCTGAATAAATTATGATAAATATTTTATATGTTGAAATAAGTGTTCATGAAGAACTCCTTTTGCGTCAAATGAAATAGTAACCAAAATATGTCTTTTATGAAAAATATCAAGGAGTAAAGTAGTGTTTAAAAATGTGTTTAAAAAGCCAAACAGCTTCCTGGCACTACCCCACTCGCTAGTCTGTGCATGCACTGTCTATAGAGAGACACACCAGGACAGATGATTCCAGAAAGAACCTAGGAGCCCCAGACATCTGTCTATCAATTATCTATATCTGTCTATCTATCTAGTGTGTGTGTGTGTCTGTGTGTGTGTCTGTGTGTCTGTATGTATGTATGTGTGTGTGTGTGTGTGTGTGTGTGTGTGTCTATGTGTCTATGTGTCTGTGTCTGTGTGTCTGTGTGTCTGTGTGTGTGTGTGTGTCTGTGTGTCTGTGTGTATGTGTGTATGTGTGTCTGTGTGTGTGTGTGTGTCTGTGTGTGTGTCTGTGTGTGTGTGTCTGTGTGTGTGTGTGTCTGTGTGTGTGTCTGTGTGTGTGTGTGCGCGCGCGCGTGCGTGTGTGTGTGTGTACATGCCACTGCATGTATGTGGAGGTCAAAGGACATCTTGCAGGAACTGGTTCTTCCTCCCACCAGGTGGGTCCTGGAGATCAAGCTCCACCGGTCAGACTTGGTGGCTTTACCCACTGAGCCAACTTGGTGGCCCTCTTCTGCACTTTTCATAGTTTTTTTTTTTAATCATGTGAGTGCATTAGTTATTTGTTAAACTTTATTTAAAAAAATACTGAGTCCCTAGGGGAAGGAGGGATGTCTTAGTGGTAGTTGAGACCACTAGCTGCTCTTTCAGAAGATCAGGGTTTGATTCCCAGCATCCATGTGGTGACTCACAATTGTATGTAATTCCAGTTCCGAGAGATCAGACACCCTCCTTTGGCCTCCAAAGGTACCAAGCTCACAGCAGTGAACAGACTTATATGCAGGCAAAACACTCATAACTAATAAAATAACTAAAAATAAACATGGGCTAGAGAGATGGCTCAGTGGTCAAGAGCCCTGACTGCTCTTCCAGAGTTCCTGAGTTCAATTCCCAGCAACCACATGATGGCTCACAAACATCTGTAATGTTTGTGATCCGATGCCCTCTTCTGAAGACAGCAACAGTGTACTCATATGCATAAAATAAATAAATCTTTAAAAAAATAAACAAATGTAATAAAACACTGAGTCTTATACCATATCCTCTACAGCAGTGGTTCTCACCCTTTCTAATGCTGCAACCCTCTAACACAATTCCTCATGTTGTGATGACCTCCAATCATAAAATTATTTTCATTCCTACTTTATAACTGTATTTTGCTACTGGTATGAATTATACCCCTGTGAAAAGGTCTTTCAACTCCTGAAAGGGTGCAGACCCACAGGCTGGGAAGCACTGCTTTACGGAGTTAGAATCCCCCAGGGGTCTCTGGGTTAAAGGCTTGACGCTGAAGGTAGTGATGGAACCTCTAGGAGCTGGTCCTAGCCGAGGTCCTTCCATAACCGGAGGTACTTCCTTGAAAAGGAATGGAGTCCCAGCACTAGAGAGTTACATTCTGTAGTGACTGTGAACTGGGTTCCTGGAACAGAAGCTGAGGGATGGATGGGGGAAGCAGCGAAAAGAACGAGGGCCAGGACATAGGTTACCGATCGAGACCCAAACTTTAATGGCGGTCAGACCATTTAACAGTTTGGGCAAGCCTCTCCCCCCAGACCCCGGGCTGAGTTCTGGGGAAGTCATCTGGCAGTTCTTAGCTCCACTGCTCAGGCAGCTGGGTGGTCACCTGCATAATTCAGGAATTCATTGACCTGGAGGAACAATGAACTTCACCTTCACTCTGAGCGTTTCACCCTAGGTGGAGCAGGATCCTGAATAGCACAGGAATCCCCGCTCAACAAAGTCTGGGAGAGGAAGTCCACCTTGATCAATGTGGACTCCCTACCAAGTGGCATGGCACCCCAATATGACTCTGTACATTTCCTCCATTTTTATTAATTTGAAAATGAGGAGGTAGAAGACAAGTGGATAAACATCCGTCATAAGATGGCGGGCCTTAACCAGGGAGGGAAAGCATTGACTGTAATTCCTCTTAAATATTGCATGATGTCTTTTGCAGAGGAGGGGTAATAGGCTTCTTTATTATTTTAAGATCAGCCTCTCGGCATTAACCCCTATGCAATTAGGTGTACTTCCTGGGGACTCAGAGGCAGAAATTCACCTCCCCATGCAGTGCCTTGCCTCGCACCTCTCACTGGTGCCCATGTTTGCTCATAAACAAACACACATAGATCTGAGTTCTATGTGGCTCCCTTTTTGGAGATCCACTTGTGTAAGTTTTGAAGCCGGGGATCTGCAAGTGTCTTTAACAGACACTCAATCTTTCTATCCAGGGGAGCCTGGGTGGAGACAGCTGGTCTGCTTAACAAACAAGGTCAAGAGTTAAAGGTGGAACAGAATTAACTTGGAAGGGGGGAGAAAAAGAAAGAAAAAAGGCCTTGGAGAGATGGTTAGCAGTTAAGAGCACTGACTGCTGCTTTTCTAGAGGACCCAGGTTCAATTCCCAGCCCCCACATGGCAGCTCATAACTGTCTATAACTCCAGTTTCAGGGGATCTGACACCTTCACAGAGAAATGCATACAGGCAAAAAAAAAAAAATCAATGCACATATAAACACATCAAAACAAAATTCAAAACAAAAACAAATTTAAAACAGTCATTTTTATTACATGCTTTGGTCACAGAAATAACAACGACATAGAGTAATAAACACACCTAATTCAGAATATTTAGTACTCTTTAAAGAGACAAAGTCTGATAATGTGGCGCAGGCTGGCCCTAACTCCAGGTTCCAGCTGCTCCCATCTCAGCCTTTAGGGTAGCTGGGACCACCATGTCGATTATGACCCCTGGGTGGGAATGCCCAGCATTCTAAAAACTCCTCAGTGGTCTGTTGCAGAGGAGATTAAAGACATCTCTGTGCTGGCAGGAGACGGGCAGAAATGAATTGTTAAATAGCTGTATGGAAAGCAGCCAACACGCTGGGCTCCTGCTTCCTCACTCCTGCAGCAAACAATGTGAGCATTAGAGAAAGCAAAGGAACAAGACCAGTGACCTCTGACTGACCCCGCATAGGCTGGGCACAGCCTGTGACTCACATCCTCCTGACCTTAAGGAGTCTTGGATGTCTTGTCACTTTAGGTGTGGCTTGACTTCATTTTATACATGTTGTGTTAAATAAAGCAGTATTAATTTTTTTGTTTGTTTTGTTTTTTGAGATAGGGTTTCTCTGTGTAGCCCTGGCTGTCTTGGAACTCACTTTGTAGACCAGGCTGGCCCAAACTCAGAAATCTGCCTGCCTCTGCCTCCCAAGTGCTGGGATTATAGGCGTGCACCACCACCTCCTGGCTTAGTATTTCTCTTTTAAATTCACTATTTAAAAAAAAATTCTATTTTAGATTCAGTAAAATCAAAGGAAGAGAATGCCTTCTGTACTGGCTGGTTTTGTGTCGACTTGACACAAGCTGGAGTTATCACAGAGAAAGGAGCCTCCCTTGAGGATGTGCCTCCATGAGATCCAGCTGTGAGGCATTTTCTCAATGATCAAGAGGGGAGGGCCCCTGTGGGTGGTAGTCCTAGGCTGGTAGGGCCTGCCTGGGCTGGTAGTCCTAGGTTCTATAAGAAAGCAAGCTGAGCAAGCCAGGGGAAGCAAGCCAGTAAGAAACATCCCTCCAGGGCTGGAAAAATGGCTCAGTGATTAAGAGCACTGACTACTCTTCTGAAGGTCTCAAGTTCAAATCCTAGCAACCACATGGTGACTTACAACCTTCCATAATGAGATCTTCTGGTGTGTCTGAAGATAGCTACAGTACACTTAGATATAATGAACCTTTAAAAGGGGGGGGGGAGAAACATCACTCCAAGGCCTCTGCATCAGGTCCTGCTTCCTGACCTGCTTGAGTTCCAGTCCTGACTTCCTTTAGTGATGAACAGCAATGTGGAAGTGGAAGGTCAATAAACCCTTTTGCTTCTTGATCATGCAGGAATAGAAAGCCTGACTAAGACACCTTCTTACATTACTTTGATGGAGGTTCCTTTAAAGATTTGTGTGTGTGTGTCTGTGTGTGTGTGTGTGTGTTACATGTATGGTGAGTCCCAGAAGCCAGAAGAGAGTGGACCCCCTAAAGCTGGAGTTCTAGGCAGTGGTGAGCCTCGAGGTGGCTGCTGGGAACCGGCTTTTGTTCTCTTCAGGAACAGCAAACACACTCGACCTCTGACTCCCAGCCCCTTTAAAATTCCCATTACATGAATGTATTTATTTATTCTTTTATTCTTTGAGTGTACGCATGGTGTGACATATGTGTGGGGGTGGGAGGGCAACTTGTGGGTGGTGATGCTCTCCCTCAGAGAACAGAGGATAGCAGCCTTAGCACTGAGCCGGCTCACTAGCCCAAGAGGTTTTTGTTTTTTTTGTTTTTTTTTTTTAAAGATTTATTTTTTTATTTATGAGTACACAGTTGCTGTCTTCAGACACACCAGAAGAGGGCATCGAATCCCATTACAAATGGTTGTGAGCCTCAGTGCTCTTAATCACTGAGCCATTTCTCCAGCCCAGCCCCCCCCCCCCCAAAAAAAAATCCCTGTTTTTTTGTTTTTGGTTTTTTGTTTTTGGTTTTTTGTTTTGTTTTGGTTTTGGTTTTTGGTTTTTCGAGACAGGGTTTCTCTGTATAGCTCTGGCTGTCCTGGAACTCACTCTGTAGACCAGGCTGGCCTCAAGAACTCAGAAATCCGCCTGCCTCTTCCTCCCAAGTGCTGGGATTAAAGACGTGCACCACCACCGCCTGGCGTAACCCTGGATTTTAAGAAACCATAGTTTTCAGATTGTGGAAGAAGACAGGATTGTGCAACACAGTGAGTAGGGAGGTTTCAGGGTCTACGTTCTGATTAACGCTCTACTCTACGGCTCAGAGCTGGGAGAGTTCAGTTAAGAGCACTCAGTGCTCCAGCAGGAGGCCTGACCGAGTCCCCGATCATGCATGTTGACGTTCAACAGCCTGTGCCTTCGGTTCTAGGGAAGCTGACGTCCACTCTGGCCTCCACGGGCTCCTGCATGCATATGACGCACTTACATTCACGCAGGCATATATGTGTGTGTGTGTGTGTGTGTTAAAATCTCGAAAAAAAAGTAATGAAGCCCTGCGGTTCACTGAACCTTTTCTCTCCAACAAGCTTCGGGGATGAAGGAAACCCAGAAAAGCTTCATTACATTGGGCCATGTCTCAGAGACTGAAATCTGTCAGTCACAGCCTCTAAACTGCATCACCGAGCGAGCGGGGAGGCTGCATCCCAAGCTGCCGAGGAAAGATAATCCGTCCCTGTGCTGACAGTCCCCTCCCTGTCTCGTTTTCTAGACCTGTATCACCCTGGCTGTCCGGGAACTCACTCTGTAGACCTGACCAAGCTGGCCTCAAACTCACGAAGATCCTCCTGCCTCTGCCTCGGGAGCGCAGAGATTCAAGGCATGTGCCACCACTGCCTGGTCAGACTGCCACGTGCTTGGACTAAAGGAGTTCGCGCCCCCTGCCGCCTGGCCAGACTTCTTCCTGGCTGTCTTTTTTGCCCGCATTCCTTTTTTTCTCTGTGTGTTCTGCGCATCCTAGGAGCTGTGAAGTGCCGAGGAGGCACAGGGTGAGCTCGCGTCGTTATATAACACCATGATGCATGATTAGGCACCAAGCCCAGCCCCACCTGCCACTCACCTTATTATTACACAGTGACATTTCCCCAGATTGGTTTGTGACATTTGACTTGCTTTTTATGTTCAGAGTGGTTCCTTCTCGGGTAAATAGCTCCTGTTCAAGGATCTGCGAGTAGTTCTTCTTTCAGATTCTGCAGGAAGAAGACCGCTTCAACCCCCACCTCCCACCCCTGCACCTCTTGCTCCTCGTTGTGTAACAACAGCCTAAGTAGTGCAAACTTCGGGGAGCTGCAGAAGTCCAGCCCCAGTTGTGTGGTCATTCCTTGGCCACTTGAAGTCACTTACCCTGGCTGCTAGCGCTCCTCCCACATTCCCACCCTGTGGGACATAATCAAGGTTAATTGCTAATTTTTATTTTACTTTTTAATTTTTATTTTATTTTTATTTTTTTAAAGATTTATTTATTCTTATATGTAAGTACACTGTAGCTGTCTTCAGACACTCCAGAAGATAGTATCAGAGCTTGTTACAGATGGTTGTGAGCCACCATGTGGTTGCTGGGATTTGAACTCAGGACCTTTGGAAGAGCAGTCGGTGCTCTTAACCACTGAGCCATCTCTCCAGCCCCTTTTATTTTTATTTTTTGGTTTATTTATTTATTTATTTATTTTGTTTTTTTTAGATTTGGTTTTTTCGAGTCAGGGTTTCTCTGTATAGCCCTGGCTGTCCTGGAACTCACTCTGTAGACCAGGCTGGCCTCGAACTCAGAAATCTGCCTGCCTCTGCCTTCTAGAGTACTGGCATTACAGGCGTGCGCCACCACTGCCCAGCTTTTTTTTGTTTTTTTTTGAAACAGGGTTTCTCTGTGTAGCTCTGGCTGTCCTGGAACTCACTCTGTAGACCAGACTGGCTTTGAACTCAGAAATCTGCTTGCCTCTGCCTCCCAAGTGCTGGGATCAAAGGTGTACGCCACCACTGCCTAGCAGTTGCTAATTTTTAATTAGCATACTCTTTCCCAAGAATCCTACCTAAGGAATAAAATCAAAAAGCTTCAAAGGAGCTTTGCCTCGCTCTCACCCTTCCCGTGACTTGCCCAGTGGTTTCCAATGTTTTCTCTAGGAGAAGGGATGGTTTTCTTTAAATTTCTCATTTCTTCTGAACTAGTAACTCTCTCTCTCTCTCTTTCTCTCTCTCTCTCTCTCTCTGTGTGTGTGTGTGTTTAGTATAATGTGTGTATGTGTGCGGTATATATGAACTTCTGTATATGCAGAGTGAGGGCCCATACACCTGTTACTCAGGGGACTTAATTGGGTTCATTTTCTCTGCCAGTTAAAGAATTAAAAAGGCAGAAGAAATCTGTATCGTGATAAGTAATAGTGGAGGAATCTCCAGCCCACACCTGCAGCAGGCAGAACCAGCAGGTGAGACTTTTATGAGGAGGAACACACATGCAGCAGACACTCTGTGTCACAGGCATGCCTGTAGAAGAACACACATGCAGCAGACACTAGCCACACTTAGCTTGTTTTTGTTTTTTGTTTGTTTGTTTTTGTTTTTTAGAATTATTTATTTTACATATATGAATACACTGGAGCTGTGTTCGGACAACACTAGAAGAGGGCATTGGATTCCATTACAGATGGTTGTGAGCCACTGTGTGGTTGCTGGGAATTGAACTCAGGACCTCCGGAAGAGCTGCCAGTGCTCTTAACTGCTGAGTCATTTCTCTAGCCCCCACACCTAGCTTTTTACGTGGGTGCCGGGGATTCAAACTCAGGTCCTTGAGCTTGCACGGCAGTTCTCTTACCCGCTGAGCCATCCTGCAGACCCTAGACTAGTAACCTTCGTGAATATAATAAAGATGCATTATTAGAAGTGTCACTTTTATTTAGCTTGGTTTTTCGAGGCTGGATCTCACATATCCTAGGCTAACCCCAAACTGTAGACAAGAATGACGTGAACCTTCTTATTCTGCCTTCTCCTCTCGTCGGGCCGTGGGACACAGGCATGCGCTACTCTCCCAGGTTTAGGGCCTTCAATAGATCAGACTTTTGTGAGTTTTGGCCTGGTGAGCAAACACTGTGCCTGTGAGCTACATCCTAAAACCCTGGAGAAGTTATTTACAAATTCAAACATACAAGATACAGTTTGAAATAGTCAGTATTTGATAATTCAATTTTATTTTTATGTTCAGTGAATACTGAACCGATCTGTCAAATGCCCTTTGAAATCTCTCACCACCACCATCTGCATCTCTGCCCGGACTGTGGACCACACGTGAACCCGTGAACCTGCTTTGGTCAACACCGGCTTGACCTGTACCCAGTTTTAACTTTCGACTCTTGGACCCAAACATTTCACCTCCCTCTTCAAAAACTTGTAAAACATTTTCTTGGCTTTGAAAACCCTTCTGCTCTGTGTGCTTTTTAAGGTTGTTTGGGGGACACCGCGGCTTGCTGTGTACTCGGTGCTGGGCACTCAGGCCTGGCCGTGGCTCCCTGAGTCCACGCTGTGGAGAGGGTTTAATGACAATGCACAGGAGACACCTGGTCCTCACTCGGTCCCTGCGGCAACTGCCTAAAGATCGTCTCAACACAGCAGTCCCTGCCCAACAAAGAAACCTGCACCGGATCTTACAATTTAGGCTCACTGAGGCTCTCTCTCTCTCTCTCTCTCTCTCTCTCTCTTTCTCTCTCTCTCTCTCTCTCTCTCTCTCTCTCTCTCTCTCTCTCTCTCTCTCTCTCTCTCTCTCTGTGTGTGTGTGTGTGTTGACACCTTTAATCCAGGCCCTGGGGGAGGCAGAGGCAAGCAGATCTTTGTGAGTTCAAGGCCAAGCCTGGTGTGCATAGTGAGTTCCAGGACAGCCAGGGCTACACAGAGAAACCCCATCTCGGGAAAGAAAGAAAGAAAATTCCTAAAAGGAACTAGATTTGAAGGTTGACAAGTTAACACAAGTCAAAAACAACCTACATTATGTTATATGCTTTATATTTTTTCCACACCAAGTGTTCAATGTGTGTTTAAAAGATGTAAGAAACACTTGCCATTTAAATAACAACTTAAAATACTAGGGGGGTCTACGGCAGTGACGCCTGTTCCTAGTTCTAGTAAACTGGATTAGGCAGCAAGCCCAGAATTCCTGACACTTTGTTGAGTCACCTAAAAACAAACAAAAACAGAACCGGAGTCCAGGCAACATTTAAATATGGAATTACAGCAGCTCCCGGGGAGGATTCTTTACCTGACCTCCATACAATGACTAAAGAACTAGAGAATTTGAAAGGACAAACCTTGGGTGGGGGGAAATGAAAGAAAAAAGGAAGATGGAGGAAGACTACATCTTTTTATTTTTTAAAGATGTATTTATTGTTGTATTTAAGAACACTGTAGTCATCTTTAGACACACTAGAAGAGGGCGTCTGATCTCATTACAGATGGTTGTGAGCCTCCATGTGGTTGCTGGGATTTGAACTCAGGACCTTCAGAAGAGCAGTCAGTACTCTTAACCGCCGAGCCATCTCTCCAGCCCAGGAAGACTACATCTTAAGAAACTTGAGATGGGCTGGAAAGATGGCTCAGTAGTTAAGAGCACTGGCTGTTCCTCAGGGGTCCTGAGTTCAATTCCCAGCACCCACATGACAGCTCACAACCATCTATAACAGGATCCAAAATCACCTTCTGGTGTGCAGACAGACATGCAGACAAAGCACCCATATACATTAAATCAACAAATCTTTTTTTTTTTTTTAATTTGGTTTTTTTTTTTTTTTCCCCGAGGCAGGGTTTCTCTGTATAGCCTTGGCTGTCCTGGAACTTACTCTGTAGACCAGGCTGGCCTCGAACTCAGAAATCCACCTGCCTCTGCCTCCCAGAGTGCTGGGATTATAGGCATGTGCCACCACCACCCCTGCCAACAAATCTTTAAAAAAAGAAAAAGAAAATAAAACATACATGCTTCCTGGTTGAAACAAACTATACAAAATAAACTCGATGTGCCAATAGTACCAAAGGTGTTTTTTGGGGGTCAGTCTTTCAGAGACTATTTTCTCTGAGAGTCATTTTCCAACAGTATGGAAACAGAGAGGTGGGTGGTGGAGAGCAGACTGACTTTAGGCTGGTAATTGTTAAAGCTCAGGGGGTGAGTAGGTGTGTGTGTGGGTTTTATGTATTGGAATTTTCCACAATTATAAAATAAAGAAGACTGACTTTGGACCCACTTCTAGGTCCTAAGAAGCTTTTAAAAAACATCGTTAGCACTGCCAGTAATATACCCCCATACCTTGTCAGTATTATACTTCAGTTAGTTCTTATACTTCAGCCCTTGCTGGTTTTCAGTAGCCTGAGAAAAGGGTCTCCCTCTGGGAGCCAAGCCTCCCTCCCCCTCAGCCCCCCACCAGAACCCCTCAGTGGCCCCCATGCATCCTCCAGCACACACACACCATTTTCCAAAATATTTTTCTTGCTCCCTGGCTATTTTGCCTCTGCGTGACCGTTTTAATCTCCAAACCATCATTAAAAAGTCTGGAGAAATAGCAGTTCCCACTAGAGGGCTCCCTCATCCTCCTCAGTCAACAACCCCCCCCCCAACCCCTCCCCCCCCCCTCACTTGTCCTCCTTCCCTCCATCCCACCCCGCCGCCCCCACCTTTCCCCGCCCTCGCCCCCCTCCTCGCTGCCCCCCCACCTCGTCCGAGCTTTGCTGAGCTGGTCTTCCATTTAGCTTCGGATTTTAATGACTAATCTGGAGGCTTCTTCAACTTCAATTAAGACAGGCTATTTTAGCAGGATGTACTAATTGCCTCGATATAGTTCTCTCCACTCTAATCTCCACAAGAGAGGGACAGCTGTCACTTGAAAGCGCTGGTAAATTCTGTCCTTAGGCCAGGGAAGCTGCCACCTGCAGTCTGGATTGGCTGCAGGGTTTCAAATCCAGCTGCTCTGGGGGTACAGAGGAGGACAAGTGGCCTGGAAGAAGGAATGCCGACCCAGCTCCAGGGGACTGAATCCCGAGGGCGCGAGGCGCAATACCATCAGCTCTTCCAGGTTTTCTAGAAAAGCCAAGATTTTTTGCCTAAGTCCTTCCTAGGCCAAATGTTTGTGTTCGTTTTACAGAAGAAAGAACATCATTTCTGTCATTAGTAATTGCTGTATCTTTTTACTTTGATTTCCTCTTTGACAGAGTGACATTCTCCATCTGGGAGTGGGTGGCACCAAGTAACTACAGACGTTTCTAGAATCCAAATAAAGGGCATCTGAGTTGGGGTACATTGTGTTTGTGTTTAACTTATTATTTTTTAAATTCATCTATGTGTATGAGCTCATTGTGTGTAGGTGCCCTCAGAGGCCAGAAGAGGGCGCCTGAGTCCCTGGAGCCACAAGCCACCCTGACATGGGTGCTGGAAACCCAGCTCTGGTCCTCTGTGAAAATGACAAGCACTCTTAACTGCGGAACCAGCTCTCCAGTGTCTTATTTGAGTTTAATGGAATCCAGCTCCATTGTTTCCAGTTGGATTGCTCCAATGACTCCCAGAAACTCTCCTGTCCACTGTGACCGTTCAGAGAGAACTGTGACTGTTCACACAGAACTGTGACTTGTAACTTAAAAGATCAAATTTCCAGTGCCCAGTAAAGGAAGCATACAAATAGTGGTGGGAGAACAGGTTATAAGTCATATGGAGACAGAAGCCAGTATAGAAACGTCCAGTAGTTCCTATGGTCAAGTCTCTACGTGAAATTGTACTGCAAAGTTGTTTGTTGGAATACTAGGATGGAAGCCCATGATTGGCAGATCTTTTCAACGTTGGAGAGATGCTAGATTTTCTCTTACAGAGTTTAGATGCTTTTGTAAATACCTGTAGAATAAAAGAGATGGCTAAATAGTTGTGACTTAGAAAATTTGAGATATAGCAGATAATTCCCCAAAACATTATGTTTTGTTTTGTTTTGGAGTCTGTCAGTGTCTTTGTGAGGGTTTCTGATACTGTGATCACATACATGACCAAAAGTAAACTGGGAAGGAAAAGATGGATTTGGCAGGAACTCACACAGAGACCATGGAAGAACGGGGCTATTGCTTGCTCCTCCTGAATTGCTGAGCTAGATTTTATTATGCCACTCAGGACCACCAGCCCAGGGATGGGACCACCCACAGAGGGCTGGGCCTGCCCACATCAGCCAGTAATCATGACAATGCCTAGGGACTTGCCCACAGGCAATCTGATGGAAGGGGGGGGTAGGGGGAGGATGGGGGTTGTTTCTCTATCAAGGTCTAGGTTTGTGTGAAGTTGACAAAAACCAGGAGCACAATCAGGATCTTTATAAAAGATTTATTTATTTACTTATTTTTTTTTCTGTATATGAGTACACTGTAGCTGTACTAGGAATTTGAATTCAGGACCTCTGCTGGCTCTGGTTGGCCCCCTTTCGATTCGGCCTAAATACACTGTAGCTGTCTTCAGACACACCAGAAGAGGTGTCAAGTCTCTTTTATGGATGGTTGTGAGCCATCATGTGGTTGCTGGGATTTGAACTCATGACCTTCAAAAGAGCAGTCAAGTGCTCTTAACTGCTGAGCCAGCTCTCCAGCTCCACAATCGGGACTTTAAAACCTTGAACTTCTCTCTCTCTCTCTCTCTCTCTCTCTCTCTCTCTCTCTCTCTGTGTGTGTGTGTGTGTGTTTATGATTTATTTTCTCATTCTACATCACACAGTTTTGACCTTTGTGTCAGTTAGCTTTTTGTTGCTGTAACAAAATACTTCAGCAAAACAAGTTAAGAGAAGAAAGCTGTGTTTTGGCTCAAGGTTTTATTCTTTCACACTAGGAGGCTGTGGCACAGCAGAGAGTGGGGAGACAGGCTTCCTGCTGTTGGGTTTCTCCCTCTTATTCCATCTAGGCACAATGGGGGCACAGTGCACCCCACATTGAGGGTGTTGCTCCCCACATCCTTTTAGTTGATCCTTCCTGGAAACCCTGCAGACAGACGTGTACTTCTCTGCACTCGGAGGCATCTCTCAGTCCAGTGGAGTCGACAATCAAGATTTTGTTGTTGTTGTTGTTGTTTCAAGGTAGGGTTTCTCTGTGTAGCTCAGGCTGTCCTGGAACTCACTCTGTAGACCAATAGTCCAGGCTGGCCTCGAACTCAGAAATCCACCTGCCTCTGCCTCCCAAGAGCTGGGATTAAAGGCGTGCGCCACCACTGCCTGACTGACAATCAAGATTAATCATCGTTGTCTTTCCCTTGTCAAGTGTGACAGCCAAACAGCTACTTAAACTGTAACATTACACCTGCCCTACAAGAAGCTCACTCCGATTTTACTACGCAACCTGCATCCAATCTATCTGAAAGGGCCCGTGTCCCCTCAATAGTTGGAAATTGCTCAAAAAGCCAAGAGATCCTGGCTGTGTGCCCAGTGTTTAGAAAGTGCACATTGCTTCTTTCTTTCTTTCTTTCTTTCTTTCTTTCTTTCTTTCTTTCTTTCTTTCTTTCTTTCTTTCTTTCTTTCTTTCTTCCTTCCTTCCTTCCTTCCTTCCTTCCTTCCTTTCTTTCTTTCCTTCTTTCTTTCTTTCTTTCTTTCTTTCTTTCTTCTTCTTTCTCTTTCTTTCTTTCTTTCTTTCTTTCTTCTTTCTTTCTTTCTCTCTCTTTCTTTCTCTCTCTCTTTCTCTCTCTCTCTCTCTCTCTCTCTCTCTCTCTCTCTCTCTCTCTCTCTCTCTCTCTCTCTCTCTCTCTCTCCTTTGGAGAGATGGCTCAGCAGTTAAGAGCATTGACTGCTCTTCCAGAGGTCCTGAGTTCAATTCCCAGCAACCACATGGTGGCTCACAACCATCTGTAAAGGGATCCAATGCCCTCTTCTGGCATGCAGGTATATATACAGATAAAGCAATCATGCAAAAATAAATAAATCTTTCTTTCTTTCTTTCTTTCTTTCTTTTTTTTCTTTCTTTCTTTCTTCTTTCTCTTCCCCTCCCCTTCCCTCCCCTCCCCCTCTTCTTCTTCCTCCTCCTCCTCCTTCTCCTCCTTCTCCTTCTTGTTTATATATCCTTGGCTGTCCTGGAACTTGCTCTGTAGACCAGGATGGCCCTGAACTCATAGAGCCCCACCTGTTTGTATTTCTAACATAGATTTGCAACGGAGTGAAGATTGCTGTTCTGCACGGAAGGAAGGAACGAGACACAGAGACAGGAGGAGGAGCAGGGTCTCTGTTTGGTTGCTGTGGCTGTGATAAGACACAGGGACAAAAACCAACCTGAGGAGGAAAGGGTTGACCTGGCTTACAAGGCCCGAAATGGTCCATCAGGAGGGAAGTCAGGGCAGGAATCTGGAGGCAGAATCTAAAGTGGAATCAAGACAGGTGCTGCTTACTGGCTTACTCCTCCTGGCTTGTCCAGTCTGCTGTCTTACCTGCCTTAGGACCACCTGCCCATGGGTGGCACAGGCCACAGCTAGACAGGAACATGGTCTACAGACAGCCTGATGGAGGTTCCTCTCCTCAGATGACCCTAGTCAGTGTCAAGCTGCATGGACAAGGAGGTCAGAGCAAGACAAATGTGCTGTGAGGAGAACATTAGAAGTCCCATAGCTAGAATCTGGGGCAGATGTTACCAGCTGCAGCCGGCTTATTCTCGGGCTGACAGCTCCCTGCCTGTGGTTTCCACAGGTTTAGGTTTCTAAGACAGAATCTCTTGTTCTGGCCTACTGTTCTGGGCCTGTAGTGAGACAACTCATCAAGGCAAGTGCTCGTGGCCACACAAGATGCCCATTCATGGTGGAAGCGAAGGGAGAATGAGGAGGAGTTAGGGTGCCCAAATCCCCTTCAAGGACACCCATCCAGGACTTAATTCTCCAATTAAACACCCCCCCAAAGGTCCACCACTAATCTGAGCTGGTTAGCCTTTTGTCATTGTGATACAAACTTGAGTCATCTAGGAAGAGGGAACCTTAACTGAGGAAAAAACCTCCATGGAATTGGCCTGTAGGCAAGTCTGTGAGGGCAGCTTCTTGGTTAATGGTTGACGTGGGAGGGTCATCCCACTGGTCCTGCGTGCTGAACTAGCCAGAAAGTAACAAGCTTCCACCATCTCTGCACCAGTCCTGCCCTGCCTTCCCTCAGTGATGGCGTCATCTGAGCTGTAAGACCCTTCCCCCCACAAGATGCTTTCGGTTATGCTGTTCATCACGGCAATTTATTAATTGGAATGGACCAGAACAGGGCAATCCTAAGGATGTCTCCAGTCTGCTTTTTTTTTTTTTTTTGGTCCTGTGTCACATCTGCTGAGAAACACGCAGAACACCCTTGGGCTGGGAAGTGACTTGAGGCTTGGCCACTCTAGAGAAAGCTCAGATCACCCTTGAGCTCATGCCCAGAGGGCTAGAAGGGAAGGGAGGTACTGTGTGGGTGCTCGGTCCCCCACTCCCACTTTAAGTGTCTGGTCTTTAAGATTCTGCCAGTCTGTGGAGAGTAGAGGGGCAGGTGTGCAGCCAGGACACACAGGAAGGCGCCTCTGGTGACCTCCCTGGTCCTTGAGACTGAGCGACAACTCAAAAACCCAAACCCAGAGCGAACGCTGTCCCGGAGCCTCCTCCATCCTTCTAGCTTCCTTTCCCCACGAGGCTCTCTCTCGTGAGCTCGGGTGGGTGGGGCGGCAACTCATCAGCGTGACATTATCCATCTCCTCCTCCTCCACCAGCGTCTTTCCGGCGACAAGAAGCGGTACTGTCTGATGACAGAGTGGGCCACTGCGGTAGCAGTTATTTGATAAACAAGCTGGCTTTGGCCTGAAGGAGAGAGAAATGGATCCTGAAAGACTATTTGAGGTTCACAGCACTTCTTCTGGCTTCTCTGAGATCAGTGATGGAGAGTCGCTTGGAGGGGGCGGCGCCTGCCGAGCCAAGGGATTCTGAGACGAATGAAAGTGTCAGTGTGTCCATATTGGGAGGGGCTGGGGGAAAGAAGGAAAGAGGCTCAGGGAAGCCGAAAGAGCCGCTTCTTGGCACAGTGGCACTCCTTTGTGAATCAGAAGTCCGACCCACTGTGTCACCGGAGGAGCCCGGGCCTGGCCCGTTGCTTAGCAATGTAACTCGACGTTGCTACTCGATGTTGCTAAAAGCCATCCAGGTGAAAACTTACAATCAAAGGCAGGTGGTAGGAAGCCCATGGACTCTGCCGCATCTCCTCGCGGAAATGCTTGGTGGCTAAGTGCGGGGGAAGGCAGTCATCTTCTATAAGCAGAAGAATACCAAACATTCCCCTGGGAAGATAAGTGGATCCGTTGGGACATTTATGTTTAGTCCAAGTCTGTGGCTAATTTATCTATAGGTATTCAAGATATTCAAAGTGGTTTAGTATGGGTTTCTCCTGAATTTATTCTTTGTAGAGACTTAAGAACTCAGCGTGCTAACCACATAGGCGCCACCCCAGAACTCTCTTTGTCTAAACTCCGTGTACATACATCTGCTGTTACCCTATGGTGTCTCCTCTGGCTGTCTCACTGTTTATAGTACTGCTCTTCCCTACTCCAAGGGAAGGGTTTGAAAGGCAGGCATGATAAAATTGTGGGGGTTCTAGACGAGAGGATGAACAAACTGAGACTTAGTACCTGAAACCACATCCCAGGGGTTCTGACAAGAGCAAACAGAACCGTAAGAGGCGAGTCAACACTGGTGTTTTAGCTCCCGCACAAATCTAACAAACTTCACAATCTCTTCTCTGAGGCTTTCTAGGAGAATTAAACTGGGCAATGAGACATCTTTTTTTTTAAAAAAAAAAAAAAAAGATTTATTTATTATATGTAAGTACACAGTAGCTGTCTTCAAACACCACAGAAGAGGGCATCAGGTCTCCTTACAGATGGTTGTGAGCCACCATGTGGTTGCTGGAATTTGAACTCAGGACCTTTGGAAGAGCAGTCAGTGCTCTTAACCGCTGAGCCATCTTTCCAGCCCCGGCAATGAGACATCTTATTAGAATCAGAACAACTAATAATAGCCGATTGCACTTTATCTACATCTAGATAAACGTGGCAAGGAATAATAAAATGTCTGTAACCAACAAAACAGTGCACAAGTGGCTGTTTTTTTCCTTTTTGGATACCATACTTCCAGCTGCTGCATGTACTGTGTGTGTAAGAAAAAACGTCTCATTAAATGAAGTCTGTAAGAGCATCATCGTCTCTGCGAGGGCGGGCCCTGTCAGGTTGGGTGATGTGCTTCATCAGAAGGCCAGCAGAGGGAGCTCGTTTGCTACCTGAAGACTTCCAAGGTAAATTGAAGCACAAAGAGGCTAGGACTGGAGGATTTCATGGCTGGGGCTGGGGTCTGAAAAGGACCCTGAAACCGGGGTGGGGTGAGGGGTAGGGGGATATTGGGGGCGGGGTGGAGAACCCGAGGCTCGTTGGTAGAAACTGGAGGATGGAGGGATACTCATAGTCGAATTTCACATTCTTTTCCTTTTCCTTTTCTCTTCTTTTCTTTTCTTTTCTTTCTTTTTTCCTTTTTTTGGTTTTTCGAGACAGGGTTTCTCTGTGTAGCCCTGGCTGTCCTGGAACTCACTCTGTAGACCAGGCTGGCCTTGAGAACTCAGAAATCTGCCTACCTCTGCCTCCCCCTCCCAAGTGCTAGGATTAAAGGCGTGCGCCACCACTGGCCGGCTGGATTTCACATTCTTGACTTTGTTTTTATGTGTAGTTTGCTGTTTAGTAGAAAACCAAGTGCTCAGCCCACTCCCTCAATTTGTCCTGCTCCTGGGGGGGGGGGGGTCCTTAGGCAACGACCAGTTATAATCCACGCAACCATGAATGGAGAGCGATTGAGTGTGGGGGTGTGTATCCTCAGAGGAGAGCAGTGAGTGAAATAAACCCCAAGTAAGCATGTGTTGCAAGGAGAAAGAGAATCTGACCAGGCCCACAGGGCCAGTGGATAGAGGCCAGCACAGAGAACCGACTGAGTTCCATCCCTGGTGACATGAGGTGACAGGAGAGAACTGACTCCAGAGGGCTGTCCTCTGACTTCCACACCTGTGTCATGTCATGTGGGCCTGTGCACACAAGAAAGGAAGAAAGGAATAGAAAGGAGGGAGGGACGGAGGGAGGGAAGGAGGAGTGAAAGACAATATTCTATGGCTGGTGAGATGGTTTTTCAGGCAAAGGTACTTATCACCAAACTTGACAACTT